>NW_024038801.1:287500-422500 GCF_016077235.1 Cyprinodon tularosa
TTCATGCTGTCTTAAAAGGAATGAAAGATTTTTTCCAAGCACTAAGCTCCCTTAGCTGATTGCTCCTTCCTGTGTTTCCAAAAAGGCCAAAGTAAATAACCCAGTCCTTCTTTCCACTGTAGACAAGCCATGATCTGCTTCTCTGTTCTCCATTTTTCATTTGGATGAAATAATAGCTGCATGAATCATGACAGCAGACAAGATAGAGGAGAGCAGGAGGCGGGGTTACCAATCTACTTGCTCTGGAGAGCAGAGTTCGCTGCTTTTAGATGTTGTCGCCAAAGTCTCCAGTAGCAGAAAAAAGTTGCTAGATTTGGTGCTAGGTGCTTTTTCAAAATAAAAGTACCAGAGCGGTTTCATAAGTCGCTAAATATAGCGAAAAAAGCGCTAAATTGGCAACACTGCTCTTTGCATGGTTTGTTTTCAAATGGTTTGCTGCTGTCTGTTTGGACCTTTCTGAATATGTGCAGCAAATGGACTGATCCAATATGGTGGACACTGAAGGGGGGGCTGAGACACACTTAATATTATAAGCATTCTGATGGCATTTTAGCAATAGGATTTTGATCAAAAACATAATTAATGTGCACAAATAAGGAGCAGTTGTATTAACCACACGTGTAAACATAGTTTTATGTGGCCCCCAGGAACTTGGGACCCCAAGCAACTGCATAAAATTGCCTAATGGTGAATCCCCCCTGGCTGTCAGACATACGAAGGTAACAGATCATCTATCAGCAGGTTGGATCCAGAATTATCTGCTCTGCACCATTTGGTCCAGTGCTGGTCAGTAACTCTACACCCGCCTGACACAGACCTGCTGCTCGGACACATTCCAGTCATGTACGCATCCACTGCAGCATGCCAGACGCACCGCGCTGGATTACTGCCTTCAAACCGGACGATAGAGGGAACTCTGCTCACTCTTAGATCCACTGTAGTGCTCTGCAGCCAGCTGCTTCAATAAATCCAGTAAACTTTCATGATTTTCACTTCCTTTTTCTGCATCTTATTCAATATTCAACCATCAGCTCTTTTCCTGCATTTGAATCGTCATATAAAAATGGTCCAGAATGTGACTTTATGCTGATAAACAAACCGCTGCCAGAGGAGGTAAATACACCCATACAAACCGGGAGCTGCCTTGCAAATGGCATCTGGTTGCAGAATGTAATTGGTTGAACTTTACAGGAGCAACTGCAGCTTCTGAAAGGCCCATGGGAGCCGTCACAGCAGCAGCAGAAAACCTCCCTGTGAGCCAGTGCAGTACTTTAAGTAGTGATAACTACTCTGGGAATGGAAGAGAAGGAGGAAGAGAAGCTGTATCTGATCTCCTGGGGGTCAGCAGCTCTGCTAGGAGAAAATAAGATAACTTAACAGCTAAAGGAAAAAAACTGCTCCCCTCTTCAGCCCTGGGCCCTTATTAGGGCTGGACTATTAACAGAACCAGTCTGACAACATGAAGTAGGCTTCTAATCTAGAAAAACACCAGAACAGATCAGAAAACCAAGACTGATTTCAACCTTAGAAAAAAAACATGTAAATAAGGTGGAGACGTTATGATCTTCAGTACCTGACTTTAAGATCAAGCTGTATGGGTTCCTAGAAATAAAGGTAATGCAGTGGCCTAGTCAAAGTCGGACTGGTTAGTTTTGGCTGAATCAAAACAGAGAGGGTCAAACTCAGCAAAACTGAAGGCTGAGCTTAAACATTCAGTTTGATTCAGAACTGGACAGATGCCCAGAATATCGAATCATCTCCCTCCTTCATAGTTATGCTGCTATAGGCTTAGACTGCTGGAGGACAGAGGGACCCCCATTTCATCATTCTGCTTCATTCTATCTCTATTCTCCCACTCTGCAGAATCTATTAGTTCAATCTCTAACTTTCTGTAGTAGATTCATCTGGTCTGTGACTCCATCCTGCTCACACTGAGCCTGGTTCTGCTGGAGGTTTCTTCCTGTTAAAAGGGAGTTTTTCCTCTCCACTGTCGCTGCAAGCATGCTTAGTGTGAGAGACTGCATTCGAGTCAATGAGTCGATGCAATCGAATAGTTTTCCTTAGATAGAAAACTTTGAATCAATCTAACTGGATGAGTCATCCTAAATTTCTTGAGATGACGTGTTGTGAATTGGCGCTATAGAAATGAACTGAATTTAATTTTTATTATGTTAGAACCCTACTTTCCAGCTTCTTTACACCATTAGAAAACATGCTGCCTTTATAAGGTTCTGCTGAAAGAAGAGCTGAAGTAAACGTTAAAAAGAGGATCCCAGCTCCTGTATCTTCCTATCGACGTGATGATAGTCTTCCTATCATCATATCCGACCCACAGGGACACCTCTGTGTTTTCCAGGCTTGAGTGCGAGCGTTGCTGTGTGTGCAGCTGTTTGTGTGGGAGCCTCCGGCCTGGCCCCCTCAGCGCTGCGTCTGCATCGACCTGCAGTGGAAAACAGGCCGGCGCTCGGCCATGTAGGCCAGGAAGTCGATGGGGACATCAGAACGAGGGCAGCTGTCCAACGCAGCATCACAACGGGCCCAGAGGCCGTGCACTCCCACACAGACACGCCACACAGCGTACATACAGAAGGCTGGCCTTGGATTTATGGTGTCTTCCCCCCCCCTAAGATGGTGATTCATGCAGTCTGTCTGCAGGCTCCACGTACAGCTTCAAGCCTTCCTGGAAGCCCCGTCTGCTGCTACAGAACAACAGGCTGACTCACTGGTCCAAATGTTGCAGTTAGGAAGCAGATTCATTGAAACCTGCAGGTTATTTATCATTGATCTGCTGATTAATGTCTCCTCAACGAGACAATGAAGAAGTAGAAGGTTTGTTTTTGTCTGTGCATGATCTAGATATAAAGGACGAGGTTCTACAGAACCCAATTCCAGGTGCATCGGATCAAACCTCTGATGTTTGGGAGAACATGATGATGAAAGTTAAGCAGATAATGTCCAGTTAATGGGGATGTAATGCAGTTTACTGTTGGTACCTCGTTTTTGGATCTGGTTCCACTGCCAACCAGTCTGAAATGTATTTTGGAGCCATTCAGTGAATCCTAGCGTTACTGAAGGAATTTAAAGTCTATTCTCTGGGATACGAGGCGTCAGAGGAAGGACTTAAGAACTTGGTTGATGTTCTCCACTTTCTTAGTTCCAGTGAGGATGCAGGCAGCAGCCTCTGGATCAGCTGCAGCAACCTGATCCAGTTAGTAGGCAGACCTGTGATGACACCGCTAACAAAGCAGGAAGTAGTAGTAGATGTTCTTCAGATGATAGAAGGCTGACTCACAATACGTGATGATGTAAAGCTGGGTGTCGTCATGGTAACTGATGTTGTTTATTAAGACGTGGGTTAGGGGAGCACAGAGATCCTGAAAAGGAGGGACCCTAAGATGGAGCCTTGGGGAACGCCACATGTAATCTATGTGGTCTCTGATGGAAAGCCGTCTACTGCAGTGACGTGCGGTCAGGGGAGGCAGGTGAGGCAGTGCCTCACCAGCCATCATGGAAAGAAAGAAAATATATAATCATAAAGTAATTTAAATTGTTATATTCATCCGGTGGTTTGTACTAAAAAATATTCATTTTTCATGTAGCTTCACCAATTTCGATTTTTATTTGTTCAAAATCGCTGAATTTTCTTATTTTCCCATTCAAATGCTTGGAAGCGATGCCGGTGAGGCAGCAGCGAGCTCTGCCTCACCTTGGATTGCGCAACCCCTGGCTCTGCGCTGGCTGCAAAGCGGAGAGAGCATGTTGCTGTACGGCGTCAATAAAATGGTTTAAACAAATGTAATATGTGAACTTATTTCTAATAATTTGGCTTATGTATATAATGTACAGAGCTTTTTGTCACCAACTGTGTTTGTGTAACGTGTTTCGTGTAATGAGCGATTATAAACGGCAGAGAACAAGTTCGAGGTGAGGCAGGCAGTTCTCTTGCCTCATGGCAGGGGGTGCTCAAGAGACTGAAAACATAAGGCAGGAACAGGACGGATCAAGGAAGGCTTTCTTCCCTGGCAGTGATCTCCATTGAGACAGAGAGACTTTTAAAACTGAAGGAAGATAAGGAGGACTTCTATTCATTTATAAGTAAAGGTAAGACAGTAATAACATTTATTTTGTTTTGTTTTTTAAGGAAATGTGTGTTTTGTGAGCTACAGTTTGTATGTGTAAGGATGCAGAAGTGAAACATAACCTGTAAACTGCTGTCAATCTATGCATCTATTTGCAAATCTGATTCTGATGACGTCAGTGCCTCACCAGCTATGAACCTCACCGCACGTCACTGGTCTACTGACACTAAACCGGCCTTCAGTAGGATTTAAACCAGACCACTTTTGGATCAGAGAGTCAACCCAGTTTTCCTCTTAGGTCCAAGTATAACTGCACACCACACCTTTCAGATCCTATAAAACGATTACTTATCCTAATCGGCCTCCGTCACGGAGCGATCAGCATCCAGAGTTCATCTTTAAAGGGTCTCCAAATCAGGCAGTGGTGCATCCCCATCACCACCATCATAGCTAAAGCTTCATCTGACTTTTCCATGGTGCTTCTTCTACTTTATCCCCATCAGAGCGTCATTCCTCCCGGACTCTTACTGTATTCCAAGTCTCATCTAAACCGGTCCGGCAGAAGACCGCCATGTTGAGCCTTGTTCTGCCAGAGGTTTCTTCCGAACAGCGACTTTTTCCTCTCCACTGTCACTTAATGCATGGACAGGTTCATGCAGCCTGTGTTTATCCAAGCTGGACCTTCATCTTCCAGGTCCCTGAGGGAAGCACTAATATCAGCTCACGCAGTCCACTGGACCAGCAGTCTACAGACTGACCAACTTCATCTTATCCACTCCACCAGCTGTTTCTGGTTCGGGGGCAAACATCCCTATTCTTTACTCCTCTTCATGCACATCAAACCAAATTCAGCACTAATGTTTCTGAGGTCTGAGCGCCAAAAACGAAAGTAATTTTATCAATAAAATTATTCTAATTGTCTTCTCTTGTCGTTGATTTTTTTCAGAATGAACCATAATGTGCTGAAAAAGGAAATACAAATAAATCCCTATAAAAGAACCTAGAACTGAATAAAATAGAACAGAGGAGGATATGCAGATGAGAATAATCTGTTTTAAAAGGGACAAAACAATGTTTCTGTCAAAGCCAACCATCTAGAGCGAGTAGTTCTCTATATTTAAACAGTTCAATAGTTCATCTCTCCATGAGTTCGGGAGGAGTTAAGGTAGGAAGTCATGCATCGCCGAGTCATCCTGTGTGTCTTATCTCTGAATTTCCCATCAGAAGACTGTTTTCAATTATAGAAATTAGGCTTACATAAAAGAGCAGGAGGGGGAGGGATCGTACGCTGTAGCAAACATGCAGGGAGATCACATAACGAAGCGTCCCGGGCGGAAATGTTCTGGGACGGTGTAAAAAGATCTGCGTTGAGTGAAATGAGCCAAGCAGCGCTCCGTTAAGGCTCTCCAGCTCCGTTAATACGTTTCCAGCGGCGCCTTCGGGTTTATTCCCACTACGCCTGTTTGATCAGCGGCAGTTTGGAGAAATGAACCCCCCCCCATCAGATCGGAGAGGCCTTCACGGCCGTTTTGTACAGAGCACAGCACTGCTGGACTTCCATGCATGCATGGGGGAGCAGCTTCTCTCAGGGCATGCTGAGCTCACACATCTCTGCACTCTCAAGTGTTCCAGCTTCACTCAGAGTGGAGCTAAACTGCACCAGATGTTTCTGCTGCATCTGCAGATTTGGCCTAGTTTCTCTCAGCCGCATGTTTTAACAAACAGGTGGAGGCTGGGAGGATCCTAGGAACCTCCACCTGAAGGGCACTTTGCTCCCACTGCTCTGATCCAACACGCCGTTATGGTCACATGATGCATTGTTAAAACAACACGTCCACCTGTTAGGCAGTGAAATGGACGATAAAATCCAACACGGCCGTCGTTCTCTCATTCCCCCGGCGCAGATCAGCCATGCTTGTTCAGAATACAGAGGAGGACAGAAAAAGGTAAACAGAGCAGATCGCATTGGTTCCTGCATGCTCCGCTGCGCCATTATGGCCGCCTGTTTGCTCACACCTCCATCTAAACATGGGAAATGTGCTGCCATCTGCCTGAGGCGAATGCAAAGAGGGTGAGCAACTGATGCAAAAAAAACAACAAACAGCATTCCTGGATGATCCTCCTGCCCCCAAAACACCCACACCGTCAACCCCAGGCAGCGCCGAACCTCTACACAACCTCCAACCCAACCCCTTCATGCCTCCATCCCGGAACACAGGCAGGAACTGGAGCCTTTGGGGGAAAAAGATCCCAGCTCGGCACAGCAGCCTGCAAAGGCCTTCAAACGAAACAAATACATGTTAACCAATCAGGAACAGCGGCTCCTTGCATCACATATTTAGCTGCAAATAAAGATAAACCAAAGCAGGTTAAAAACATTTATTCTTTAAATGGAAAAAAAACACTTTAAATTCAGAAAAAAGAAAAGAAAAACACTCATGTTTTTCGATTTAACGTTTAACTGCAATGGAAACACTTCTTTTTTTGCAACACATGGGTCCCATGTTCTGCAGCGGGACGTTACTGCTTTGTTAAAAGATGAAGAAGAATAGCGGAGCTAGTTGGAGGATGATGGCGCCCCCTAGAGCTGTGGCTCAGATGTTTGCATCCACCGCTGCCACGTTGGTTTCAGGGTTATTATTAATGTCGAATTTTAATAGTTTTCTTTAATGAAGTACAGCAAATGAAAAAAATCTAATTTTTTTCTAAATTAGCAGAATATTGACAGATTTGTGCACATTTCTAAGTGAAATGCATCAACAGCTAATATTTTTCTCATTGTCTGCTGAGAGGAAAAGATGTTCGCAGGACTGCCGGAGGATCTACCAACATGGAACTCTGTGGTTTCAGCAAATTTTCTGGGGAATTAAACCAAAATACATGATTTAAATTAAAATCCAGGTGAAGCTTTAAGGTATTCTGGACCATCTTCCTACGGTCAGGTCATGGTTTATAAAAAAAACATTCCTTTAACAGGTAAAAACATGGAGGGGGATCAATCAGAACGTTCCTCTCCAACATTTGCATAAAGAAGCATCTGAAGCTAGTGGACCTCATCAGGCTGACAGAAGGTCAGATCATTTCCTCTGAAACTCAACTTCTGCATCAGAAAGTCAAACTTCTAATGTTTAAAATGACATTTCCTTTGTTATTCTAAATGAAAGAAAAAAGATAAACTGTTACCTTTAATTTAGGTCAAACAGACTCATCCGTCGTCTCTCCCTTTGCAGACCTACAGTAACTCAGTGCTGAAATAAAATGGACAGAAGGCCAAACATGCAGCCGGGAGCTGCCAGCGTTTCCCGCTATCTTTGATTTATTAGAAACATTTTTTGACCATGAAATTGGCCAATTTGAAAGATATTGGATATCAGCACAAAGTATCAGCAGTCAGCAGCTTCAGCCTGAAATGGTCGGTACCACTTTGCCTTAGAAAGTCCACAGAGCCCTGAGGCAGTGGGGGGGGGGGGAGACCAATTGGACGGCACCTCAGAGCCTCAAATACAGGTGGAAATGTGGGCAAGGATGAAGGGCAGCTAGATAATGGAGGGGGGGGTCCATAGTCCCTCAGGACAAAGCACATAAACATCAACAAAACGATGACATTTATTCTCCTCCCATCTGAGGCCTCCCCCCTCCTCTCTCCTCTACTAACCATGTAGACCTGGAGTGGGGGGGGGGGGGGGGGGGGGGTTCTCAATAAACCCGTCAACCCCCCCCCCCCCCGCCCCTTTTCCCCTAAGCTTTCTGAAACACAATAAGAGCGACTCCTAAACACTCCTCCCAACCAGGCTGCCATCGATCAGCTCGCCGTGTGGAAAACAAACATCCATCAGCGCCACTCGCCGCCCGCTAAACAGCCTGTGACTCTGTCCATGTGTGCGTGAACTCCTCCTGCAGCGACTTCACTTAACAAACCAGAGGTTGATTCTGATAAACACAATCTATGTTCAGAACTTCTGCTGCTAAGAAACTCAACGTTTCCCCACATCGGCCCGTTTTGGCACAGAGCTGCCAGACTTGTGATGAATGGCGAGCCGGGACGTGTGATGGAGGTAGATCTGAGGCCATGATGTATGGGTTGGACCTGGCACAGTGCAGCTCTGCTAATTGGAATCGGTGTTTAAACTAAACTGAATCAGGCCCACCGAGCCTTCAGATCTGGAAGGAAAATAAACAAAACAACAAAAAAAAACAAGCTGCAGAAACTCATCTGGAACCTTAAACTTATCTGCAGCTAAGAGGTTTAGAACCAGACTTTGACATTATGTTTGTAACGCCCGCTCTCCTCTCTGCTTTTACCAAGGCTGGAGCTGACAGCAATGCAACTGTGCACTTTCACGTGCGGCAGCGTCAAACGGAGGAGAGCCGACTAGAATGAGCCGAGTCGGAATGACAGAGTAGATTTATGCGAAGTAGCAGAGGCTGCAGCCCCCGAAGGTTTGGGAGGAAACTTCGATGAATTCCTCATGCGTGGCTGGATGTTTGTTAGATCCAATTAGAAGGTCGGGTCAGAGGTTCTCGGAGGGTTAATAGACTGTCCCAACAGTCGCTTTCACAACTTGTTCTCCTCTCTGACAGAACAAAAGGGACTGAGTTTTGTTTTACTGCAGTTTGAAAAGCAAACGGAAAGCGTCTATCTGAACGTTGCTACTGAGAGAATCAGAACTTGACCTTTGCGGCCAAATGAATTTCATTTATGACAAAAACACATACTTTAGGGTATGAGCAGGGGGGATTTATCAGCCCCATAAAACTCTGTTTACATGTATGATTAATAATGGTTAATTCCTTATTTGTGCACATTAATTATGTTTTTGATAAAAATCCTTTTACTAAAATGCCATCAGAACGCTTATAATATTAAGTGTGTCTCAGCCCCCCCTTCAGTGTCCACCATATTGGATCAGTCCATTTGCTGCTCATGTTCAGAAAGGTCCAAACAGACAGCAGCAAACCATTTGAAAACAAACGATGCAAAGAGCAGTGTTGCCAAAGGCAAAGTTTTTGCAGCTGATTTTTTTTTGCCTGCAAATTTTTAGCAGAAATAAATTCAGTGTAAGGAAAATAATCTTTCGTTCCTTTAGAGACAGCATGAAAAGTCAGCTGAGTACAAAATATAGAGAGGAAAACAACAAGAAAAGAGACAAGAAGAGAGGGATAAACCCTAATGGAACAGATAATGGATGTCTATTCTATTAACATTTCTGTACCTATGATATATAAAGTAATGGTTCTGCCTAGACCCCCAAATTCCTTAAAGCTGCTCCTGACTAGTAACATTAAGAGATGAAGGGAAAAGTTTGGAAATTAGAGACCAAGTCAACAGAAAAACATCCATAGAGAGGGTTAAAGAAAAATGTGCCTGACTTAAAAATCAGAAGTGTGTGGATAGGAATCTGATTTGTGCTGCAGGAGGAGTCCTAGCAGGTGGTGCTGACCTTTTCCTGAGCTTTAAATGCCATGTGATCAGACCCTTGAAGTTTCAGTGGCATCTAATGTCACCGGCTCCGGCTCTCACACCATCCAACACTTACACTTCTGCAGCCAGCCATCCCTGGAAGGGTGTGCAGTCTGTGTCCAGCATGAAGAAGAGAGCTTTGAAGGCCAGAGGTGATCAGAGGGAGTTTAAACAGAGGAACTAAAGCAGTTGGATCTACCGCCCTCTTTAGAGGCCGCTGTTTGATGGTGGAAGACCTAAAGGAGTCTACGTTTAGACATGGAGACATGCAGGTCGCATCTCTCCATTTAGTTTGCTTAAAGGAATCAACAGACTGTGGATGCAGTGCTGAAAGGTCATCTGCTTCCTTTAGTTATTCTGTGATTCTGGAAACTGGAGGAGAAAAGTGTTGATGGATAAACTAACAAGGTTCACAGCAGAGATTTGTGTTCTGCCAGGTTTGCAAATAGCCTCCCATTCTCCCTAAAGATGGCCGCTTTCACAATAACAGCTGCTATATTCTGACTGTTGTACCACACCCATAGATTTCATTTCATTTTGAACAGGGTGAAGGTTTACTTTCCAGACTGAGACCCCTCTGCAGGACTCAAAGAAGAAGCTTCAAAAGACATCCTGAAACCTCCAGCCCAGCTTAACAGGGACACAGCTAGCCTTGCAGCTAGGCTATCATGTCACCGCAGCCCCAAGCACCACTAGAAACAATCCTCCACTAGGAGAAAGGCTGCCATTCAGACCAGAGGTGATGAGCCACTGTCCATGGTGCTGAATCCAGCAGCTAGCTCAGCGTAACATTCCACAGCACTAATTGTAACAACAGTGACACAGATATTAAACAAAATCACAGAGAAAATGTTAAAAATTTTAGAGTTTGAAAAGAACATTTGTCTGATATTAATAATAAACATTATAACTAGGGATGCACGATATTGGGATTTTGGCCGATATGCCGATATTTTAAAACTCATGTAGCCGATAACCGATATCGATACCGATGTTAAAGGTGGACAAAAATAAGTAGTCATTGAAAATAAGCAGTGTTGTTATCCATTACTGACACTTTTTTCATATGCTGATATCAAATAGATTTTTAAAAACGCGGTATCGATCTATTTTACTTTCAAAATCTCGTGAAATTTCATCGTTCTGTTACAAACTCTCGTTATATTTTCCAAATTCTTGTGAGATTTTGTTAGTAAAATAGATTGATACCGCGTCAATATATCAACATATAAAAATATGGCAACATTTCGTGAATTTTCGGGGGATTTCGTAGCATAACGATGACATATAGCAATATTTCATTAGTAAAAGAGATTGATATGGTGTTTTTAAATGGCAATATATCAGCATATGAAGATATTGGGATATTTTAATGGATCAATATTTTTTCCCTCGTCTTTAGAAGTTTTTAAGTCTGTAAAAAAGAAGTTTTTGAGGAAGAAGAAGAAGTTTTTTTTTTTTTTTTTTAGATTTTAGAAACTCAGAAGCTGATCAAATATCGGGTTAAATAGCGGAGGGGTGGCCGATGTCCGATATTCAGTTTTAAGGCCGATACCGATAGGGGGCCGATTATATCGTGCATCCCTAATTATAACATTAGGTGTACGATAAAAACTGTATATAATGCAGATTGTAAAGAGTTGCTGGTAAAGATTCACAGTCATTCCAAAAAATGTCAGAAATAGCATTGAATTACAGGCTTTATAGAATGGACCAAAGCAATGACTTGTTTTGGCTTAGAAAACATGTAAATTGAACCTGACGAGCGGGTCTGCCCCTTTAATGCGGGTCGTTTTGTTTCTTTGTTAGCCTGTAATACTGAGTTAGCCTGTAATAATGAAAGGGGGGTCGCTAAAGTGAATTGTTGGCCTGGCTAAATAGGCCAGGTCTTCTCTTCCTTCTGTAAAGAGGGTGGGGGTGTGATGATAGCAGGAAGGAATCAACTCAATTGCTGCATTTTAGGTTTTTGAAAGATGAAACCTGAGTCCACCCCCTCTGGTTAAGGTTGGTTTTTCTTTCTTAACATAGATGGCTTCCTTCACGCCCCTCTCAAACCACCAATCAACCCCTTATTTTTAAAGAGTTCATGTGATACTTCTCCATCACTGAATGAAGAGCTTTGGACAACATGCCGGACTGTGTAACAAATAGCAGGCCGTATAGGAAGACTCATGGGTATGACAGCCTTGCACCAACATGTTTTTCAGTTTTCTTCCCTGTTCCACACACTACATAACTTTACCCAACTACAAACTCCCTATAATGCGATACATGCCGTAACACTCACTGTTTAATTGCTTCGGCTCCAGTGCAGCGCCTTATGTCATTCATGCAGCGCTTGGCTGAACTCGCCATCCTAAAGCCTCTTTCCCTATATTTAACTGCTTTTTATGCAAACGCATTGATGAAGTTCATTTTGTTAAAATATGACAAAAGAGTCCTTTAAAATGATTCCCCAGGTGCCTGCTAGCTGTTAGCTCCTTCTTCAGAATAAACAAACCTAGCTAAAGAAAGCTGAACCCTCTGCCATGAGGGTTCCTATCTGTTTTTATTCCCTCAGGGACAAATAAAGAAGGTTAAGAATCAATCAAATAAAAGTTATTGAATTCTTGAAGCAAATTATTTCTCAAATCTCTTTGATTTGAATTGTAAATTGGTTTGAAGACAGTTAATTGCTCCTAATTAGTTCAATAAATGATCAGTGTTTTTAATTAAGAGTAATGTTCATTTGAATGTGCTTTACTGGAGGCGTCCATGTTTGTCAAAGAACACTACTGCCACCTACTGGTTTGTGACGTCACGGTGCGGTATCGGCTGTTGATCAAGTCCCAGTGCTGTATCTGGTGTTTGTCACAACGCGCTATTATCCAAGTCATCTTGAAAACATTCTTCTTCCAAATGTTGGCTACATATTACGGGTTTTTTCTCTGGCAAGAAGTTCGATGGCAAATCCTCCCTCTTCAAGTTGGCGATCCAACGACAAACTCTTTTTTTTTTCACTTTTCCCCGATGTATTCCAACATTCAGCTGCCATGCACGTGGGAATTGTTGGTTTAACTATAGCTCTGGTGAATTTCAACGGGTTCATCGTTTTCTTCTTGTTAAAACTAAGTTTTTCCTCTCCACTGTCGCTGCAAGCATGCTTAGTTTAAGGTATTGCATTCGAGTCAATGAGTCGATGCAATCAACTGGTTTTCAAATGATAGGAAACGTTGAATAAAGCTTCTCAGAGCAATCAGAGGTAGATTAAGCCACTTTTCTACCATCTTGCATACCATAAATGTTTATTTTTTGGCAATAATTTTTAGCTGAAAATATGAAATTCAAAGTAAAATCATTTATCAAAGCTTGCAATCAGTAGCTTGATACTATATAGCAATATCAACCTTTTCAGAGCAATCGGAGCTAGTTTAGAACGGAACAATGTATGACAAACCATTTGGATTAGATGTTGAAGTCAGAGCATTGCTGCTCCATCCATCTAAATCATAAACATAAACAGAGAGGAAAGCTGCTGTTATCAGAGGAGAAGCTTCTTCCTCCATGTTCTGATGGCTCTTTTAGCCGAACAAGAGCCTCAGTCCAAAAACGCTGCTGCTAATCCTAAATTCCTCTCCTTCTCCACAATAATGAGCTCCTCTCCGACTCAAGAGTTGACAGAGGTAAAGCATTTAGCACGCTTGAATGAAGAGGGGAGAGGGAGGCCAAAAGAGATGGGGGGGAGGAAGAGGGGGGGGGGGGAAATCCACAGAGACATGCATGAGGTATATAAGCTCTCCCTCTGGCAAGCCAGAGAAATGCTGCTGCTGCTGCCGTTCCGTCTAAATGCAGCGGCTGACTGTTGACAATGAGACAAAGAAAAGAAAGAAGAAGAACTCCCCGTAAACCCAGATGGGTGGAGAGAGATCCGCTCTGTCTTTTCTCCGTCCGCAGAGATTTGGTTCTTTTCCAGCCTGTCAACAACCCGGGGGACACGGCGTGAACAACGCGGGCCTGGCGCCGCTCCCTGCTCTCACATGAGTGTCTATGTGGGTGGAAGCGCGTGCATGCAGCATGGAAATAAAGGAGTAAATCACGCTTCGTTCGTTTCAAGGCCCAGCGAGGAAACGGCGCTCTCAGAATAGAGACGCACACCTCAGTCCTTGTTCTTCTCACACAGCAGGCTGCTGCAGCGTCCGTGACTTAAACAAGCAAAACGTCCACTTTACCAGGAGCCATCTGCATGATGAAGAAGGTTGCAGTGAAACCCAAACAATCAGAACATTAGAGGAGACGGAGGGCAGGAAACAGCAGGTCAGTGTGCAGGGAGGAAGGCTAACAGAGGAGACGATGATGAGCGCATCGTCGGCGAGCGGCAGCCTTCTTCACCCCGGATTAATGAGATGCGAGCCTAGAACCACGTTTGGCACCAGAGCGGTTCCACCCAGCCTGGGATGTTTCACATTCACAGCCAGCATCGGTTCAGATGTGTCAAACGACGCGGCGCTTAAAGGTCAGAGCGGGAAGCGGGAGATCAAAATTCCTTTGTGTGGAGCTGTGAACGTGAGCTCCGAGCTAACCCCCCCACACCCCACCGGAACCCGGTGCCCCTCCAGCTGAGAGGCAGCTCGGTTTTCCTCTAAGGAGGCCCGAAGACCAAAATCTGCATCTAAAGGTTCTGCTCTGCATTTTTCCTCTGGATTATTTCTCACCATCATCCCTTCATATCTATCCTGGGATTGAGGAAGTTCTCATTTTTAATCTGTTTGGCCTGGTTCTGCTGGAGGTTTCTTCCTGTTAAAGGGAGTTTTTCCTCTCCACTGTCGCTACAAGCATGCTTAGTGTGTTTGCCTTCGATTCAATGAAATCAACTGGTTTTCCTTAGATAGAAAACTTTGAATCAATTGAATGTATTGTTGCCTTGAGATAACATGTGTTATTGGTATAGAAATAAACTGAATAGAATCTTCTGCAGACAGGCTGGCCCCGGCCTCGGTTCTGATGTCTCTATACGGGGCCACACCCCCCCTGCCCTGCCACAGGTACGTAGACACGCGGTCACGATGCATCACCACCTCCACACAGCGATGTCAGCCTTAGACAAGCAGCGCCGAGCCCCGGCAGAGAAAAGACATTCATCATTATGACAGCCCCGATGATTCCCCCCCCCTTGCACCACACAATGCTGCAGCTGGCGATGCATGAAGACGACTCCATTGCTTCACATATCACACATACTGTACATGTTTTCCAGCTAAACTACATCAGGAGGAGATTTTTCTCCCCTTATCAAGCAGAAGGAAACCAGGTGAGGAATGAGAGCCGAGCAGAACCGCTGGTTCTCCTTCAATCTCCACGTCAGGAGGAGTCACAACTCCTCTTCAGGCAGATGTCTGTCTGGGGAGATGTTGGATGTCAAACCATCACCCTCCTCCTCCTCCTCCTCCAGTCTGACGGAGTCATTTTCACTCGGCTGATCTCTCTGCACTTCGTTTCCCTCGAAGAAAGATCCGCCGTGTCGGTTTGATCATCTCGACACGCCGAGGTTCAGAGAGAGAACCATTTTCTTTCTCTGGTTTTAGGAGAAATTCGTCTCTGCATTATTTCAAAGCATTTGGTCTGAGTTAACATCGGAGTCCTCTGATTGGTCCAGCTCAGCTCCTTCACAGGTATGTTTTTTTTTTAGGCTGAGGTTGGATGTGCTGCCTGATTATTTAGATGAAGGTCTGCAGAACAAAGGCTGAATCCAGACTGAATGGATTCAAACAAGCATTGGTGGAACATCCCCCCCACCCCACATGTTTCTGTCACATCAGCTTTCAGCTGTTGGCTCCATGATTTGTGTCCCTCCTTTGAGGGGAGTGGGTGGAAATCCCAGCTCGTTTCCACGCCACAGCCGTAAACTGCTGCATTCTAATTCTCCCATGGATGGAGGTTTGGATTTCTGCAGATTTCAGCAGCAGAAGGCAAGGAGGAGATATTTCCCAGGCAGACCTCAGCCTCAGGCTTAAGAGTGGAAGGTCAGAGCAGAGGTCCTGCACATCTCTGATCCCAAACATTCTTTGGATCCATCACAGGGATCCTTTCCTGGAGCTTTTCGGGCTCCGAACGCAGCGTTTGTTCCACTCGGGGAGGAGGAGGAGATCATTTCAGCAGCTTCCATCAAAGATTTCGTTCTTGGAGAGAACCTGATCACATCCACAGCTGCAGCAGGAAGTGGAAGAATGGGGGGGTTGCATGCAGCCACCAGTGAAACGGTGAAGTTAAACACAATAATACAGAGAAGGATGTCAGAAGAGGAGCCCCTCCGCAGCCTCCATGCAGCGGCGTGTTCCCGTAAATACAAAGTGTCATTTCCATAAGCGTTATCTGGTTAAAGCTGTCCGCCTCCTCGCCAGCTGGGTAAGAGGCCACAGATAGGCCTGTCTAATTCCAGCGACACGCGTTATTTAGAAATCCTTCACTTCCCCGCAGACACGCCGCGCGGCCGCTGATGCAAAACACATCAACGGGTGGAGAGGGGGGGGGGAGGCACCCCCGCCGGGCCCACGGCGTGAGAGACGGTGACACTGATTAATGAGAAGGCGCCTCGTCGCTGGAGCATGTAGGTAATAGACTACAGGGAGAGTGAGAAGCACGGCGCTGGCCGCCCGGCCTGGGGGGGAACCAGAGACACAGGTTTTGTTTTAGGGAACAAACGGACCCCTGCTGGGAATTTTATCTTCCTTTCGCTAATTACATCACAGCAGCAAAGGATTCGTCTGGAAACCAAAAATGAAGACAATTTTTATTCTATCCAGTTTCTTTCTATAGCGCCAATTCACAACACATGTCACTTTACAGTTCAACCAGATCATCCAGTCACATTTATTCAAAGTTTTCTATCTAAGGAAAACCAGTTGATTGCATCAACTCATTGCCTCGAAGACAATCCCTCACATAAAGCATGCTTGTAGCGACAGGGGAGAGGAAAACTCCCTTTTAACAGGAAGAAACCTCCATCTGCTGAGGGCGACTGGAGACCAACATACTCTCATTATCAGTTCGTATGAAATCGTACGAAAAGTTATGCATAGTATTTTGTACATTTTGGACGTTTTTCCTCGAAAAAACAGATCAGTGCGCATGCGCAGGCAGACAGACGAAAAAAGCAGATCCGCGGACGGACGTAAAACTGGGAAAAACAGTGCAATAATCACTTCTTCATGTCTCTAACTAGGTTGCTTGCTGTTTTGTATCTTAGGGTTAGGGTTACTTGTATGTTAAATTCTATGTTATTGAATGGTGCATAAGATGCGCATGCGCAAGGATATCTTGTCTCAAGGCAAGACGTAAAAATACGACGAAATGCGACGAAAAAAACGTCCAAAACGTACGAAATTACGGTGCATAACTTTTTGTACGATTTCGTACGAACTGATAATGAGAATACACTGAGGAGGCAGAAGCAGAGATACAGAAAGCAACTATTTTGATAACAATCCCATCATCTGAACCGGCAACTAACCTGCTCAGTTCTGACATCATGCTGACCAGACTTTTTTTACTCATTTGGTTCTTCTGGTTTTACTTTAAACCTCAAAAAAGTGCAAACATTCTGCAGCATTAAGATGTAACAGAAAATGGAGGATTTCTGCTTCGAACTGCATTTTGCTTTGGAGCATTTTTATAAACAGGAAGGAAAACCTGGTCAGATGTGATTATTTTATTGATCACCAATCAGCAAAAATGATGGAACCCAGCAGATCCTGAATCCGATCCGGCCTCTCTTGGCTCATTTCTGACCAGCAATGATTAAAAAAAGCATCCTGACTCTGATGTTTTTGCATTAAACCAAACCTCTGTTTATTTTTCTACATGCTGTTGGTCATATGTTTGTGATTAAAAACACTGACACTGTTATTATTTGACCGACTGATCGCAGATCTGCGCTGATCTCTGAGAAATGAGTCAATCCTGATATTTTCAGGATCTGAAAAAGTGTTCCAGCCTCTATAAGGAGAGATAAATCAGAATCATCTGAGTGAACAGGATGACTCAACAGTATTCTACTAATTACTCCCATCCATATGGAGGTAAGCAGTCATCACAGCAGCATTGGTCCTGATCAGGGAGTTTTTTAGGAGTTCTTATGCAGGGAGTGAAATGGAGAAGAGTGAAGGTTCCTCTCTGGCTGATCCAAACAGGATGGGACAGAAGTGGGACATGAGGAGGAACGCATGACTGTGAAAGGCTGCCTTTGTCTCTGAGCTGCAGGAACGGAGGAGTTTAACACAATAAGAGCAAAAACTCAATTAAAGGACACGGGATGCACCCCCCCACCCCCCAAACCAAGGGTCCAAAGTGAGGAAAACAGGGAGCAGGGCGTCACCGGTCACCGCGCTCCACTCCTGCGCTTTACTGCTTGATTTAGGGGGGGGGGGGGGTATGCGCCCCCCACCCCGGTACAGAGTCCCGAACGCGGCGCTCCGATGATGTTGATGATGATGAAGCTGCTGTGTTTAAATGAGGCGGCCGCGTTAATTCCTCATGATGGCGATCATCCATCAGCATCAGGGGTCCGCGAGATCCGGACGCTCTGACCCCGATCCCCCCACCCCCCGGACCCAGCCCCACGGAAAGCAGCAGAGCAGCGGAACTTACATTCTGTCTCCGGGGACCAGCAGGCGGCTCTCCACCATCAGGTCGGGCAGAAAATCCAGGCTGTAGGCTGAAGTCATGCTGCTGTCTGAGCCTGTGCGCGCGCCTCCGGCGGAGCCGTGCGTCAGAGCGCCTCCCCGATAAATAAAGGAGCGCCGCTGTGGCCAAAACTGCGCCTGGAGACGGAGGGGGACAGGTGCAGAGCAAAGGCCTCCCTAAAGGCGGTCAGTCCAGCCGCGCGCTCTCTGTCCGCATCCAGCTGTCCTCACATCCTCCTCCCGCTCAGCTCAGCCGCTCTGTCGCTTCTCTCTCTGCTGCTTTTTTCTTCCGTCCGTCCTGGAAGATCGAGCCGCTCTGCAAAGCGCAGCTGCCGGAGCGCTGGAGGAGTCAGGAGGCGTGGCGCTGCAGCGGAGCTCCTTAAATGGACCCGAATGGGAGGCGAAGGGAGGGGGGCTCAGCTGGGGGCCCCTAAAGTAATCACACCCTTCCGCTGTCCCCCAAAAATGTCCAAAAAGTCACCAGGGCGTTTTCGTTCGAGCCTTTTTAGTCCACTGTCCACCATAGAGTCCACTGACCCCAACAGAGTCCACTGTCCACAATAGAGTCCACTGTCCACCATAGTCCACTGTCCACAATAGAGTCCACTGTCCTCAATAGAGTCCACTGTCCACCATAGTCCACTGTCCACAATAGAGTCCACCATAGAGTCCACTGTCCACAATAGAGTCCACTGTCCCCAATAGAGTCCACCATAGAGTCCACTCTCCACAATAGAGTCCACTGTCCTCAATAGAGTCCACTGTCCACCATAGTCTACTGTCCACAATAGAGTCCACTGTCCTCAATAGAGTCCACTGTCCACCATAGTCCACTGTCCACAATAAAGTCCACCATAGAGTCCACTGTCCACAATAGAGTCCACTGTCCCCAATAGAGTCCACCATAGAGTCCACTGTCCCCAACAGACTCCAATGTCCACAATACAGTCCACTATGCATAACAGAATCTACTGTACCCAATAGCGTCCACTGTCCACCATAGAGTCCACTGTCCCCAATACAGTCCACTGTCCACCATAGAGTCCACTGTCCCCAATAGAGTCCACCATAGAGTCCACTGTCCACAACAGAGTCCACTGTCCACAATAGAGTCCACTGTCCACCAGAGTCCACTGTCCACAACAGAGTCCACTGTCCACAATAGAGTCCACTGTCCACCAGAGTCCACTGTCCACAATAGATTCCACTGTCCTCAATAGAGTCCACTGTACACCATAGAGTCCACTGACCCCAATAGAGTCCACTGTCCACCATAGAGTCCACTGACCCCAATAGAGTCCACTGTCCACCATAGAGTCCACTGTCCACAACAGAGTCCACTGTCCACAATAGATTCCACTGTCCTCAATAGAGTCCACTGTACACCATAGAGTCCACTGACCCCAATAGAGTCCACTGTCCACCATAGAGTCCACTGACCCCAATAGAGTCCACTGTCCACCATAGAGTCCACTGTCCACAACAGAGTCCACTGACCCCAATAGAGTCCACTGTCCACCATAGAGTCCACTGACCCCAATAGAGTCCACTGTCCACCATAGAGTCCACTGTCCACAACAGAGTCCACTGTCCACAATAGAGTCCACTGTCCACCAGAGTCCACTGTCCACAACAGAGTCCACTGTCCACAATAGAGTCCACTGTCCACCAGAGTCCACTGTCAACAATAGATTCCACTGTCCTCAATAGAGTCCACTGTACACCACAGAGTCCACTGTCCTCAATAGAGTCCACTGTACCCAATAGAGTCCACTGTCCACCAGAGTCCACTGTCCACAATAGATTCCACTGTACCCAATAGAGTCCACTGTCCACCAGAGTCCACTGTCCACAATAGATTCCACTGTACCCAATAGAGTCCACTGTCCTCAATAGAGTCCACTGTACACCACAGAGTCCACTGTCCCCAATAGAGTCCACCATAGAGTCCACTGTCCACAATAGAGTCTACTGTCCTCAATAGAGTCCACTGTACCCAATAGAGTCCACGGTCCACCATATAGTCCGCTCTCCACAATAGAGTCCACTGTCCCCAATAGAGACCACTGTCCCCAATAGCATCCACTGTCCACAACAGAGTCCACTGTCCACAATAGAGTCCACTGTCCACCATAGAGTCCACTGTCCTCAATAGAGTCCACTGTCCACAATAGAGTCCACTGTCCTCAATGGATTCCACAACAGAGTCCACTGTCCTCAATAGAGTCCACTGTCCACAATAGAGTCCACTGTCCTCAATGGATTCCCTAACAGAGTCCACTGTACCCAATAGAGACCACTGTCCCCAATAGCATCCACTGTCCACAACAGAGTCCACTGTCCACCATAGAGTACACTTTACACCATAGAGTACACTGTACCCAATAGAGTCCACTGTCCACAATAGAGTCCACTATCCACCATAGAGTCCACTGTCCTCAATAGAGTCCACTGTCCACAATAGAGTCCACTGTCCTCAATGGATTCCACAACAGAGTCCACTGTCCTCAATAGAGTCCACTGTCCACAATAGAGACCACTGTCCACAATAGAGTCCACTGTCCACCATAGTCCACTGTCCACAATAGAGTCCACCATAGAGTCCACTGTCCACAATAGAGTCCACTGTCCTCAATAGAGTCCACTGTCCACCATAGTCCACTGTCCACAATAGAGTCCACTGTCCTCAATAGAGTCCACTGTCCACCATAGTCCACTGTCCACAATAGAGTCCACCATAGAGTCCACTGTCCACAATAGAGTCCACTGTCCCCAATAGAGTCCACCATAGAGTCCACTCTCCACAATAGAGTCCACTGTCCACAATAGAGTCCACTGTCCACCATAGTCTACTGTCCACAATAGAGTCCACTGTCCTCAATAGAGTCCACTGTCCACCATAGTCCACTGTCCACAATAAAGTCCACCATAGAGTCCACTGTCCACAATAGAGTCCACTGTCCCCAATAGAGTCCACCATAGAGTTCACTGTCCCCAACAGACTCCAATCTCCACAATACAGTCCACTATGCATAACAGAATCTACTGTACCCAATAGCGTCCACTGTCCACCATAGAGTCCACTGTCCCCAATACAGTCCACTGTCCACCATAGAGTCCACTGACCCCAATAGAGTCCACTGTCCACCATAGAGTCCACTGTCCACAACAGAGTCCACTGTCCACAATAGAGTCCACTGTCCACCAGAGTCCACTGTCCACAACAGAGTCCACTGTCCACAATAGAGTCCACTGTCCACCAGAGTCCACTGTCCACAATAGATTCCACTGTCCTCAATAGAGTCCACTGTACACCATAGAGTCCACTGACCCCAATAGAGTCCACTGTCCACCATAGAGTCCACTGACCCCAATAGAGTCCACTGTCCACCATAGAGTCCACTGTCCACAACAGAGTCCACTGTCCACAATAGAGTCCACTGTCCACCAGAGTCCACTGTCCACAACAGAGTCCACTGTCCACAATAGAGTCCACTGTCCACCAGAGTCCACTGTCCACAATAGATTCCACTGTCCTCAATAGAGTCCACTGTACACCACAGAGTCCACTGTCCTCAATAGAGTCCACTGTACCCAATAGAGTCCACTGTCCACCAGAGTCCACTGTCCACAATAGATTCCACTGTACCCAATAGAGTCCACTGTCCACCAGAGTCCACTGTCCACAATAGATTCCACTGTACCCAATAGAGTCCACTGTCCTCAATAGAGTCCACTGTACACCACAGAGTCCACTGTCCCCAATAGAGTCCACCATAGAGTCCACTGTCCACAATAGAGTCTACTGTCCTCAATAGAGTCCACTGTACCCAATAGAGTCCACGGTCCACCATATAGTCCGCTCTCCACAATAGAGTCCACTGTCCCCAATAGAGACCACTGTCCCCAATAGCATCCACTGTCCACAATAGAGTCCACTGTCCACAACAGAGTCCACTGTCCACAATAGAGTCCACTGTCCACCATAGAGTCCACTGTCCTCAATAGTGTCCACTGTCCACAATAGAGTCCACTGTCCTCAATGGATTCCACAACAGAGTCCACTGTCCTCAATAGAGTCCACTGTCCACAATAGAGTCCACTGTCCTCAATGGATTCCCTAACAGAGTCCACTGTACCCAATAGAGACCACTGTCCCCAATAGCATCCACTGTCCACAACAGAGTCCACTGTCCACCATAGAGTACACTTTACACCATAGAGTACACTGTACCCAATAGAGTCCACTGTCCACAATAGAGTCCACTATCCACCATAGAGTCCACTGTCCTCAATAGAGTCCACTATCCACCATAGAGTCCACTGTCCTCAATAGAGTCCACTGTCCACAATAGAGTCCACTGTCCTCAATGGATTCCACAACAGAGTCCACTGTCCTCAATAGAGTCCACTGTCCACAATAGAGACCACTGTCCACAATAGAGTCCACTGTCCACAACAGAGTCCACTGTCCACAATAGAGTCCACTGTCCACAATAGCGTCCACTGTCTAACACAGTCCACTGTACCTAACAGAGTCCACTGTCCCCAACCTGTCTTCTGATGTAGACGCAGGAGAGTCCCCAAAATGTAGACTCCTGTTAGAGTCTAATTTAAACATATTTTTACTGAAAAAAATTAATCCTTCCAGGAAATAACTCGAGTAAAACAGCAGTTGGTAGGGGGAGGCATTTGATTTACTTTAGAAAATCATTTGATACAAAATATAAAAATCTTTGCAAATGGTGAAAAATAAAATGATACAACTGCAAATATAACTGTGAAATAAACAAGAGGTATAAACACCTTCAACTAAAATGGAGTTATAATTATTTGTCAAGTAATGGTTTATTAGAATGAAATTAGTTCTTTCTCTTAACTGATAGCATCCACCTAAATCTTTCAGTGTTGTAATCCCCCTATCGTCCATCAGGAGGCACTAGTGATCATTCTTAAGCGGTGCATCACATGTATTCACAGTAGAAGTAATGCAAAAGCAGAGGCTCCTGGAACAGAACAAATGGATCCAGAGTCCGGTCCAAATTATTTCCACTTTTCAATGGATCCAAGGATGCAGAATAAACTTTCTGTGGTTCTGTTTATAAATATAAACTCTGGATAAACGTTTGAAACAGGAAAGAAGAAGACATGCTAGCAGTTAGCACGGTAACTAGAGAAGGCTTTATGAGTTAAAGGCCAACATGGAGGCTAAAGTTCAAACATTTCTTTGAGCAACCAGAACCAGACCTATGGTGTCAGAAAGGGGACAAAATGTTTGTAAACTTCATTGGAAACTAAAAAAAAAGAAACACAAAATGATGGAAAGGGATTTCAACCTGAAAATATAAAATTTAAAACTGCAATTAGAAAAAAGAAATAAAAATATTTTATCTTTGATTTTTAGTTTCCCAGGTTTTAAGGTGAGACTTTGACATTAAATATCAACTTCTATTTTTTCTGTTCCAACTTTTATTTTTTCAGTCTCGACTAAGATCTTGAAGTTTACAGATATTTTGACCCCTTTCTGAGTCCATACAGAAGCACCTGTTTAAAAGCCACTAACAGCATAACAGCAGAGCTAGATCAGAGTTAGCATAGTTACAGAGCAGCAAACACTGATGGTATCTCAAAGTGACATACCCTTACTGTTAATGATAGATCTACATCTCTGTTCATTGGAAATTATCATTTTACAAGTAAGGCACTTTACAGTTCGCCATACAGTCAGATTGATTTAAAGTTTTCTATCTAAGGAAAACCAGTTGATTGCATCGACTCATTGACTTGAAGGCAATCCCTCACACTGAGCATGCTTGTAGCGACAGTGGAGAGAAAAAACTCCCCCTTTTAAAGACATATTCATCTTTGTATTCAATAACCTCAAAGGTTGTTTTATTATTTTTTTAACGTGTAAGAACATTTTTTTTAATTCACTCAGTTTTTCATACAGCTGGAATAATAAATTGTTAAAATATTAAATATTCTATTTAGTAATTCAGCAAAATATACAAAAGCTATTTAGTCCTCATGTTAGAGGAAGATCCTGTTTGTACAAAAGAAAACAAAAGGAAAATTTGGGAAAATAAATGGTTGGTCAATCTATAAGGTCAATATACTTGAGACTCATTCATTTATAACTAGATCCCTAAACTGTATGTAACCTCCCTCCAGTGACAGACGGAAGGTTCTCCATCTTTATAGCAGGCGCCTCACTTGTACCAGCCTCTGGTTCTTAGCTTCCATCAGACGGATGTCAGGAGAGCGGCAGCAGAGAAACACATAAACCAGCTCAGTTCTTCTCTCCTTCAGACTGGATGGAGAGCAATCCCATAGCATGATGCAGCCATCACCCTATTTTTCTAAACCGTGATGTTGGTTCTCCTGCAACCTGTTATTCTGCAGTTTTGGGCAAAGGTTTAGAACTAGTCGAATCATTCGATTTTTTTGAAAAAGAAACTAAAGTTTTTTAGATTATTTTTAGGGTGCCAGAACTTTAATTATCTAATAAAGAATGAAGGTTGAGAACTAACTGCGTTGCTGCGGCTAATTAGCAATAAATCGTCAGAGCAAACTGGAGAACAATCAGCATCCAGAAATCCAGCAGACGGTTCAGGTTCTAAAGGTTCTAAAAACAAACTCCCAGAGCTCTGATCCACCCTGCAAGGAGGGAAACCATGACCCGAACATGTGGTGGCCATGGTGAAACACGGTGGTGGCAGCATCATGTAGAGGAAGGGTTTCTGTCCCACTGAGGTTCAGCTATTGTGAAAACGATAAAAGGAAGTAGGAGATTTCTCTTGGGAATAGCCCGAAGCTTCAACGTTTCAGCTAACATATTGTTTACATCTGCAATCAAATTGCATCATTATTATGTTTCAGACTCTAAAAAGCTCCTTAAATATGAGGCTAACTCTGCAGCTACTTGATCTCCACGGCCGCCGGATAATCTGTCAACAAATCAATTGTTAGTTGAACAGATCCTTGCTCCAAACAGCAGCTAATTACATGTGCTGCTCTGAAACTCACGGCACGCTGCACAATCACATTTCAGAGCGAGCAAACGGTTTAAGGAGAATATCACACGCTTCACTGTGGCGCCTTAATAAAAGCACGGCCAGTTAGGTGATTTCCACTCAAATGAGTTGACCAAATTTGGAGAGGTGCAATTACACATGGGGGTAGCTTTAGAATAATCATCCTGCTCATAATTTGCTGACTCCATTTTACGCCGCGTTAATTGTTTGGGTCCAGAATGCCTCCCAGTGGAACCGGAGCGGGCCTGAACGCACCCCGTTGCTGCAGCACTACCCGGCTGCCCCACTTCCTTCCTTCACTCTCTGCAGGAAAAGGAGGCACTCCAGTAAAATAATGAGGCTCTCTCATACTGAGAAAGACGTCTCTCTGGGGAAGAATATGAGTATCTGGGTCAATGTGGGGAAATGTGCTCAGTCTGCACACGTAGAGCAGCGTAACGGAGGCAAACTGAAGGCGGGACTTGTAGCTCTGCCGCGGTGGGGGGGTTCATGGACGGGAGTCAGAGTAAGGATGGGAAAGGCTGAGCCGCCTCAGGGCGAACGCCCCCCCCATGGGTGGAAACCCTGCTGCTCTGGACCCAGGGCTGAACAGGACGTTATATATATATCCACATGCCAAAAGCATCACTGAGGGTAATAATAATGGAGCAGCGACTGTTTTCTGCCCCTGAGGTCTTTCTGTAGTGCCCGGAGCAAATTACATTTAAAACAGTCATTTACCTGCCAAGAGACGCTGATAGTCCACAAATCTCTCTGTCAACACATGGCAGAGAAACAGGCCTCTTATGAAAAGTGATGACAGGGCTGTTCCTGCTGAAAATAACCTGGAATCTGGAGAAAGGAGCGTAAACATCACAGGGAGCGGATAAAACCCATCTCTGAGAGCAGGAATCAGTTATCTCCTCCGACAGATTCACACCGTCCTGCATCAACAGCAGCCCCACAAGACTCAAGCTGATTATGTCATTATGTCCAAGTTTACGATCAATAATAAATGTTGAAAATAAAAAGCTGAATTCAAACCTTAAAGACTCTGAAACCTTAAATCCTTTTCAGCCTCTTCAGTCTAATGTTCACCCGATGAAATACTCCAGAATTTAGCCTCCCAGTTTGAATAAAAACATTAAAAATGAAACATTTTGTGTGTTTTTGATGCTGCAGATTTTAACACTCTTTCATTTAATTGATTATTGCAGTGATTATGATCCTTCGTCATTGACAATAAACGTTTCTCTAACATTTTTATATGCAATGCTCCAATGGTGGCGAAAAAAGCATTAAAGGTCAGATGTTCCCTTCAGTTTAATTCTGGTTAGATGGGATCCGAGTCTCTGGATATAAAAGGAAGTTTAATGTGGCTCCAAACAGGAAGGAACCAAACCAGTTCTGACACACTAAAGTAAAGGTTCTCCTCCTGCAACAGTTACAGATATTTTGATTTATGCCCAATATTGAAGCGTGGTCTGCGCTGTGTTAATCCACGCCACAAGAGAGACAATCAGGAACTAGCTGTGGGGGGCGAGAAGGTTAGGAAGTGGGGGCAAGTTTGTCAGACAACCGAGGGACATGAGGGCCAAAAAGAGCAGAGATCCAGGTTGAAAAAGGCTCCCAGCGGTCTCACGCACCTCGCTCTTCTTTCTGGTCCATCTTCACGAGTCGTTTTCCACAATGGCGGTCATACAAACAAAACAAGCCGGTAAGGTACCAAACAGGAAATACGCATAGAGTAGAGTGGATGTAGATTTGACCAATCAGAGGCCTCCTGTCTGCGGCACTGTCTGTGGTCACCTACAATTTTGGAGAGGTGCAGCGGTGTCTGCAGAAGGGGGCGTCATGAAAGTTTAACGCTTTAGTCCTTGAGCGCCCCACTGTGGTCATTATCCAAAATGGATAAGATGGGGCTCCACCTTTAGCACGTTTCAGCCACTGCCAGCATCCAGCATGTGGAGGTGAATGAACCTCAGTCTGTGCAGACATTAAGATATTTAGGAAGAATGACAGATTGTTTCCAAGCACTAAGCTCACTTAGCTGATTGCTCCTTCCTGTGTTTCCAAAAAGGCGACGGCAAAAGTAAATAACCCAGTCCTTCTTTTCACTGTAGACAAGCCATGATCTGCTTCTCTGTTCTCCATTTTTCATTTGGATGAAATAATAGCTGCATGAATCATGACAGCAGACAAGATAGAGGAGAGCAGGAGGCGGGGTTACCAATCTACTCGCTCTGGAGAGCAGAGTTTGCTGCTTTTAGATGTTGTCTCCAAAGTCTCCAGTAGCAGAAAAAAGTCCCTGGGCGCTTTTTTGAAATAAAAGTACTAGAGGGGTCTGAAAAGTTACTAAATAAGTTAGCAACACTGCTCTTTGCACCGTTTGTTTTTAAATGGTTTGCTGCTGTCTGTTTGGACCTTTCTGAACATGTGCAGCAAATGGAGCGTTCTTATGGTATTTTAGCGAAATTATTCTTATCAAAAACATAATTAATATGCAGAAATAATTAATAGCTGTATGAGCTATACACGTAAAATGAGCTTTATGGGGCCCCCAGGAACTTGAGGCCCTAGGCAGCAGCCTAGTATTGCCTAATGGTAAATCCCCGCCTGAGGAGAGGATCACTGCTACAACATGTAGCCCAAAACCCCCAAAAGTTTAGAAGCCCTCTAGTATGTTTGTAATGGGAGTTCCACTTATACCACATGAGCATTAAGCTATTATGCTAACATCAAACTGGACAATCTTCTGTTTTGCTCCTTTCATTTAAATGGTCTCATCATATAAAAAAACCATTGATGAAGACAGGAACCAGCAGAACCTCCTCGAACCGGACCCACCTCCTTATTCAGCCTCCTGCAGAGATGCTGCTGCAGAGTCTGAGCTTCATGTTCAGACGGTGAACTGACTGGAACGCTCTCTGAGACGCGTCTGGTAAACAATCAAGAAATCAAATCTCCTCATTTGCTTCCTGCTCTAAACAAATCCTTCCCTCCTGTTCGCCAAACAAAAACCCTCCATCCGTTAATAAAACATGATGATGCTGCTTCTGCAGCGCGCTCGCCTGAAACCCGCCGCTTCTGGAGACACAACCTGGCGCCGTTTTTAAAAACGTGCCACCTGCACAGCTGGAGGTAAGGCTTGTTTGTTGGCTTGTTTCATGTGTCTCTGGTCCTTGGAGATAATTAGCTTTTAATAGAGCTGAAATAAGCGGAGAACAAAGGAGGGAATAAAAGGAAACGAGAACAGGCAGCGTTTCCTGCTGACGGAGAGTTTTATTCAGGGCCACTGGTCAGATCCAGTCAACACGTCTCAAACAGCCGCCGCTTCATGGCGCCCTGCTGCTCTCTTCTCCTGCCTTAACCTCTCGCCTCGGCTATCGCTCCATCTCCACGCCCTGAGGCCTCCTGTTCTACCAGATCCTCCTCATGGCAAGGTCTCCCTCTGCCATCGCTCCCTCCTCACCTCCTCTCCGTCTCCTCTCCCTCTGCGTCTCCATCACCTCAGGCTAAGGCGAGGGCTCAGCTGCCTGAACAATACAAATCGATCACTGAGAGGGGGGGTTAGGTGAGATAAAAGAAGGAAAAAATGAAGCTGGGCTAAAAATAGTCGAATCCTCTGCAGCCCAATAAGATCTCCAACTCTCTCCTTCACTCTAAACATCACCTTCCTGCCGCCTCCTTTCCTCGGCTTCAGATCGCATCTCTATCTCCCTGGGTTTGGTTCTGACCCGGAGACCAGTAGCTCTTAGCCCATGGCGTTCTCTGGCGCTTCCTCCTGCTGGCGCTACTGCATTAGTCAGTAAACAATCAGGGATTAACAGACTACACCGCAAAAACCATCTAGTAACAAGTAAAAATGGCTTAAATTAAGTGCATTTCCTCCTATTTCGAGCAGATATTTAAGATAATTTGCCAAAGAATGAGTGTTTATACTCTTAAAACAAGATAATTAGATCATATGCACTTGAAATAAGACAATTTTTTAAAGAAAATTTGACCTTTTTTGCTGTGTGGTCTGAGATTCACTTTGAAAATAATAAATATCCTACAACGGAGCAGATTTATAAAAGAGGCTAAAATGATTGCAGAGTTGTAGACGTGACATTTGTCCAAGAATCACAAAACCAGTCCAACTGGACCGGAGGTGTTAAAGCCTTTAGAAACATTTTCCTTCCAGACTCACACTGAGCCTGGTTCTGCTGGAGGTTTTATCCTGTTAAAAGGGAGTTTTTCCTCTCCACTGTCGCTACAAGCATGCTTAGTGTGAGGGATTGCTGAAGAGTCAATGAGTCGATGCAATCAACTGGTTTTCCTTAGATAGAAAACTTTGAATCAATCTGATCTGGTGAACTTAAAGTGCCTTGAGATGACATGTGCTGTGAATTGGCGCTATAGAAATAAACTGAATTGAATAGAAATCAAAATACGGCGAGATAAATGATTTTATGGTTGTTCTTTTTTATTAAGTAAGCTATTTTTCCCAGCTTTTGTTGCCATTACACTGTCACAAGTACAGAGCAACGAAATTAACTTTCTGCATTTAACCCATCCCCTTGGGGAGCAGTGGGCTGCCATTGTGTGGCGCCCGGGGAGCAATGGGGGGTCTTTGCTCAGGGACCCATAGTGGCAGTCTTTGGGAGTGGGGCTCGAACTCAGAACCTCTGGATTCCAAGCATAACACCCTAACCACTAGGCCGCCGAGGAAGCAGGGTTAGAAGACTTTCAGAAAAAGGTCAGCAGGTCCGGGACTCGAACCTGTGACAGTCGGTATAAGGGTCATACACTCTACCGCCACATCATAGCAGCAGTCAGGACTGACCCTAATCCACTAAAAACCTACAGTAGTAGCCATTCAAAATTTCCCCACTTTCCTTGATGGGTCCTTGGCTAGTCCCCTACAATTCCTTATTAAACTTTTTAAAAACTCCTTTTTTTTTTAATTTTTGTACTAAAATAATCTTTCTGTCATGATTTTTAGACTTTAACATCTAAAAAGAAGCACCATCTCCCTGTAACTCAGTAAAAGGGTTGAGTCAGATTTAAAAAATATGCACGCTCAGGAGAAGAAGGGGGTTACCCCAGTGGCTGGAAGTTGGAGGGGATTCTGCTGGGAGTTGCAGGGCTGCCATCCGGCTGGCATTTGACTGGGAAGCGCCATTTTGAATGGCTGCTACTGTAGAGGTTTGGTCAAACAAGAGACACTCCGATCAGCCGTGTTTCATAAAACAGCGTCTAAAAGGAAAAGACTTGTCATAAAATGTCATAAATCTTTGAACCGAAGGCAGAAAGTTCTGCAATCATGTCTGTTCCAATATGGCCGACCGGGTTCCTCACACACGCATCAAAGGTGGGACAGAGCGAGGTAGTCACCCTGTCAATCAAACCTATGCTGATCCTAACATGGCAGAGGCGTCGGAGCGTGATCCTCAGGTCCTGATGGGATCAGACCGGACAGCATGGCGGGTGTAGCTCCGCTCAGTCTGAGGTTCTGCATCTTTCTGAAAATCCCCCCCCTGAGGAGGACACTGATTCAGATTCATGCTTCCAGCCTGTATGAATACTTTTGACCTCCTGGTTGACAGGTCGGTTTTTAGTTTGGATTCAGAGGAGCAGGAGAGAAATCGACTCCTTTGCTTCTGTCTGGATCTCCAGTCGCTTGGCGACGTTCAGCGTCCGTCTGAGTTACACAGCAAAGCCACAGAGCTGATCCAAGTTTTACACTCTGCAATGATTTGTCCTCTCAATGCAAATAATGGAGCACGGGGGGGGGGGGGGGGGGGGGGGGGGGGATCTTCTGCAGCCACTCAGAGCGGCGTCCGCTCCACCTGCGGCGCATCGGAGCGTGCTCCAATTGTAATTGGCCATCACATCGTTGACAGAGAGCCTCGTCCATTCATCACATCTCCCTCCTCTCCTCTTCACTCTCTCCTCTCAGCTCCGCCGCTGCCAACTTGAACCCCCCCCCCTCGCTCCTTTTCCTCATTAAAGTGGGACCCAGGCAGTAGCGGTCACTGCTTCTCATTTATTTTCATTTGAAACTGGTGCAGCTCCACTGATCCTCTGGGGCTGTAGGAGAGAGAGGAGGATGGTGTCATTCTGATAACAACCAACACACACACACACACACACACCATATACTGCACGTCCGCCATGCATTGGGGGGGGGACACCACCCAAAACACAAAGGCATGTCTCTGTGCATCTGCCTGTGCGTAGATGCATTTTCACACCCATTTCGATTCATTTCACGCACATATTCACACATTTCATGTGAGCTGCACTCTTGTTCCTCCCCCCCAATCTTTCAAATGTGCCCCCCCCTACCTTTCAGACCTCCTCCACCGCCGCCGCCACCCTACTTCTTTCTTGATTGTGTGATTTTTGAGACGGTGATGATAGCAGGGTGCGAATCAGGGCCAGTTAACCTACACCCATTGTCACCTGTATGATTGCCTGTATTGATCTGGGTGTCTGGTGCACGTGTGTGCACGCGCGTGCACGTCCAGGCATCTGCAGGGGCTCCCGCACACGTGCCGGCTTCCTGAGCGAGTGTGTCTGTGCATCGTATTAGAAGCCACGGAGGGAGCGGCCCTGCCTGACACTCGCTTGATTGAAAAGGTGCTGGGCAGATTAAATCGCTGCGGCGGAGACGGCGTGCACGTTCCCGCCGCTGAGGCTCCGGCTGCCGGTTTGGGAGACGGAGGAGGCCCAGAGGTAAGATGGAGGAGGTGGAAGCCCTTAGCCCTGACCCGTCTGCTGAAATGAGACAGAGGCAGTGAGTCCAAACTAACGGCTCCGTCTCTAATAGGAGGCTGAAGTGTCCCTAGACCATTAGACAGGAAAACTGGGAGGGTGATCACACCCTCAGAGGAGTGGAGACATTAGGCTAATACTCCTACATGTCTCTGCAGCACGTCAGGTTCAAATCAAACCTCGAAGAGGAGTCAGAACACATTTTCTGATGCTAAAGCCTGAACCCGGCGGGTCGCTAATCAGCCGGACTCTCTGGAACATTTATAGGGAGCGATTTATCCAAGCCTTTCCTTCTGGGCTGCTAGATCAGGAAGGTGGAGGATAGCAAGTAGAGAGCCCCGCTTCACGATTTTTCAGCGTGCAAGACTTTTTTAATCAGGCCGACTTTCATCCTCATTAAAAAATTGCGGTATTCTCTCCCAATTCCATTAGTCGGTGCATCTGTGCCTCTTTACACAGATTAATTCAGGTCAAGACTCATCCTATCTATAACATCCTATCTTTGTGAAGCGGGATTTTCTGCGGTTACAGCGACCAAAACAAAGCTACGGAGCAGACTGGACATCAGGAGCACACTTCATGTGTCATTGTCTCCCATTAGGCCTAGATGGGACCGGGTTGTTGTTTTATTTTTATGCTGTTTGTATTTGATTTTATGCCAGTCGTATCATTTTACTTGATCGTCCGGTCTGTGAAAATAGTGTCTGACTGACATATAGCGGTCCGTGGTGCAAAAAAGGTTGGGGACCGCTGGTGTAGTGTACAGGGGGTAACTGTCACGACCACCTCCCGATCAGTAATCGTAACGTCGGGAGAAAATCAAACGTTTGAAACTCAGTCGGTCGTCGTGAGCAAATCCTGCGGTTGAAGCAGAGCTACGAGCCGATTTAACAGAACCTTGAGCACTGCGCATGTGCAAAACAAGGCAGTTCTTCTTCCATATTGACAAGTCCGACCAGCACCATCTCTTGGCCATCTCTTGTTACAGATAAAAAAATCTGTAATATTAAAATCAAACTGTTATTAATTTGATGAGTTATATAAGACGATCTGCAGGATTGTTGCACTTAAAATAAAATAATCGGATATCATGCAATTCTGGTGCAATTAGAATATGTGGATATCATCCTGGAAGTCAGGGCTAGAGGGTCTTTAACATGGAAAGAGTCCCTGAGCATAGCGTCTGACAGGACGGCATGTTTCTGACTTTACATACTTAAAACATTAAAGACTGCTAAACTATATTGTATAGAAAATATTGAAGACTTTTCTGGAAGAAATGGATACATTTTACATTCTCTCCATTGTATTGTGTGACATCATCATCGGACATGCTTAGAGGCGTCACAGTAACGTTCAAAAGGCTATTTAAGTGTATATTTTTTATATGCCATATTTACACAAATATTAAAAAGGAAACTCCTGCAGGAAAAAAAGACAAAAATATGAAAAAAAAAGTATTGCCTAGTGGAAGTTATTCTGTTCACGGATCGTCCTTCCGGGACGGATTGGGTAGTGACATCACATGAAGTTAGAGAAGCTTCTCAGATCTCATCCGACATTTTGCTCTGATTGGATTGGATTTCATACTTTAGAGAAGAAGAACCTGAAAGCTGAACTTCATCCTCCGCTCAGTCCTGCGCACTAGACATTTGTGTCCTTTGCCTCAGCTAGCATCTCAGCTAGCATCTCCCCCAGAGTAAGGTTCTACAGATGGACTGAACCGGTGGAAATATTCCCTTCCTCGCCTTTCGCTCCGAGGCGCAGCCTGATGCAGAAAGTCACATTTTTCATGTCGAAATTGCAAATGAAGGGCATGCCTCAAAAACAGTTTCATTTGTCACCCAATGAAGCGTTCACCGATTCACTCAGTAAATTATGGGGCAATAAATTACTACCTGCAAACATCAATGAAATATGTTGACTCGCTGCAAAAACAAGTCAACCTCAGCACGACTGTTTCTCATGATCAGGTGCGCAGCAGCGGCTCCTTTCTAATCTTTTATGCAACAGGAGGCGGGGGGTGGAGGGGGGGTTTCGCTCAAAGTGGAACTGCTGGAGTTCCAGCATTTAAATTCCTCTGTAATGGGAACTTTAAAAGTAAAAAAAAAAAAATTAAGAATAAAAAAAAAAGAACACGGGGAGAAGGTGGGGAGGCAAGCGGCTGGGGATCCATTTAGCTTCGCCATTATTTTTTTCAAAGCAGGGATGCTGCTTTTCCTCCCATTCCTGTCATCGCTCCTCATCACCCCCCCGCCACAGCTCCCGCTTCCAGGTTCCCTCATTTTCACTCAAAAGTTTGACACACAGAAAAGAAAAAAAAGAGCATATATTTATCCCCGACCTCCCGCTCAGCCATCATCTCACCCATTTGTGCTTAATATGTGCAAGAAATTGCACAGACTTGAATAAATAAGTAAAATAAATAACAAAGGGTGTGCTAGATGGCTCGGAAAATGTCACATCCTGCTTCAGTTGAGTGGTTGCCTTTGGTCTTAATACCAAAGCCCTCCCATCAATCTGGATTCCATCTCTCTTTCTATTAAACAGAAGTGCAAGCTCACAAATCAGGTTCGCAAAGATTTCGCCCGCCTTGGGGAGGACTCCTCGCAGTCTAGTTTACACAAAGTTATATATAAGGAAGATTTTATGGGCAGAAGAGGAAGAATAAGCACACTGACACAGAAATCTGCTGCAGCTCCTGAAACATCAAGGAAATAAGGAAGAATTCATCCATATTCATACATGTGTGGGAGGAATAATACCAAAATGTAAATAAGCTGAAAGGCAAACTCAGCCACTGTTTGATGAGAGACATATATAAACAAAAACAAGTGAAATGTGAATAAAGTCAAAGGTGAATGACTCTCAATCTGCCAGAGATTCAATTACGAGTAGCTCAGAGCGGCAGACTCGTCTGTTCGCCCGTATTCAGGCTTTAAATTGTGTGGATGCAACGAATGCAGCAGGAGGAGAGGAAGCGCACCGAGACATGGCTGCAGGAAGGAGGACCGGATGTTCTGGCAGCGCCGAGGCAGATCTGATAAGACGAGGGAAGAGTCTGTGAATCTTTATTTGAATCTGCAAGAAGCTAAAGGTCCAACATGGAGACAGCATCCGGATCAGAACCACAGCTCCAGATAGCTCCTCCTCACCTCATGGACTGCTCCAGCATTTAGACCGAGCCCATCAGGTTCCTCTGTCCAGTGGACACCATGCTGGCTCCCCTGCCTGAAGTAATCCCCTGTGACAGCTCAGCTCATGTTGCTATGTTGAGTCTAATACTACAGCCCCGGAACAACCGTGCTGCTGGTTCGGCTCTGCTTCCCCTGCACGGCCGCTGGGCACGGCCCGATCCAGCAGCGCCAACAATGCCCACTATTACCATTCATTGCACATGGTGTCTGTGTGTTTGGCTGATTCACACTTTAGCGCTCGGCCAGAGGACAAAACAAACAGACCCCAAACTCGCTGCTGCAGCTTTTATGAGCTGAATTAATCCTGCATGTGACGCTTAAGTTCGCCTGGATGCACAGAGAAAAGCCAGAACCAAGATTAAGGACCAGATCTGTGTTATTTGTTAAGGTAAAGACTGCAACGCAGAGCAGAACACCTGCCCTCAGTGGCTATAAAGTCATTAGAAAACAGATCAGATAATCTGGTTGAATCAGGTAAAAAGTTGGAGCTGCTCAGAGCTTCACTTTAAATAGTTCAGTTCAGCTGCAAATAAAACAAGGAGGAGTTACCTGGATTTAGGATCTTCTGAAACATGGAAGCAAACAGATTCCTAAGGGAAAATGGATCCATGTCATTTATGGTCTGGTTTGGTTTGGACCCCAGCAGTTCAGGTTTTTCACTCTTTATTGGGCACTCAGTGAAACTGAAAATCAAAATTTCAAGTGTGGCGTTAAAAGATGTTGAGGTATGTCTGTTCTTTGCCACACAGGCTCCAAACGGAGGTCATGAGAGATAAGAATGAGTCTCCTTCATGGGATGGAGGGGAGGACTGCTGTTTGGAGGAGATCTATCTGGCCAATGAAAGATATATTAACCTAACAGGGAATGGACTCAAGATGTTTTTCCTCCAAATGTTCATGTGTGAGAAAGTTCTTTATGTAGGGGTGGGATAGCTTCCCCAGTCAGAGCTCTATCTCTCTGTCTGAGGACGTTAAATCAATCTGAAAATTCTCTTGCAAGAGGCTTAGTTTCTCCTAAACTTGACACAAGCCAATAGTGTTATTGGAATCCAGGACAAGACCTTATTACCTTTGTCACTTTCAAACAATATGGATATTCTGATGGCAAATGGTTCTGATGGGGGTCAATGTAATAACTAGAAACGTCAACTTGCCTGAATATATTAAGAAAATAACTGAAGTGCTTCTATAAGTAAATTCATGAAAAACACTCTGAGAGTGAAAGAAACACATTTTTTTTGGTACAACATAACTTTAGAGGCATTAATGCTGATAATCCACTTAGATTTTTTAGTTTATAGACCTAAATAAAATTGTTAACTAGGCTTATTAACTTTATAACTTTACTTTTTAACTTTTCAATTACCTTTTTTTCTTGACTTGTCAACTTTGCTGGCTGGATATAGATATTTTGCTTCTAGAGCTCACTGACTGGGACTGCATTTGCAAGTGATCAAAACGATAACTATCCGTTTAAAGGGTTAAAGCCCAGCTCATCCTTTGCTGACATTCCTCTTATCAACAAGGAGGCGACTTACCGGACCCAGAACTAGAAGCTCTGGATCTCCCTGTTGGGTTTCTAGGAGTAGTTTGAGGTGAATGATGTTGCCATGGTAACCCGAAACCCACCCAAAGCTTTGGCCCAAATTCACTCCAGAACGCAGATACCACTGCAGATGTTTTCTGCAGCTGCAATAAACTGAATTAACATAGTTTGCTTGTGTTTGACTGATGATAACGATCGACCCAAATACAGACACAGAACCAAACCAAAGGAAATCCACTGGAACTTTATCAGGCATAAAAATAAAGGGCATATTTTAATAATGCAATCTTCAGGTAAGACAGTGATATTAATCATCATCATCGTCGTCATCATCATCATCCCCTCCACTCTGCAGAGCAGAAACCTTTGTCTGGAACCATCAGGGTCTCCAGAGAAACGGACCGGACCGAGTCGGCCCAAACAGACACGCCTCAGCGAGCAGCTCTCCCAGAGGAGGAGCTGCCAGATCAGACTCCACATACCTGGCACTTCACCCCCCTCCCCTCGACACCCCCTCCACAGGAGGCTGGGGCTGAAGACACGGGCAGGGAGCTGCTGATTAAAAATTCATCTCTGTTTATTATGATTTATGCATGTTGCACTGAGCCAGGGACGGAAAGGAGAGAAGTGGAGAACAGCTTCATTAGTGCATGGGGGGTGGGTGGGGGGGGCAGTTCAAATTATGAATCGTACGTGAGCTTCATTCAAATGTTTGGCATCCGGAGCAAAATCATCCGTCTTCACCAAACACCTGCATTTTCCTGAAAACCCTCTGGTTGAGTTTGTTCTGGCCCAGGATGATGGCGTCTGATGGAAGCACCCCACAGACTCCGACCAGGTCCACGAGCTGCTGGCTGTTGCACACGCTGACGGCTGAGTGCAGGGACATCAACCAAACATGGCAGGATGCAGAGCAGCCTTGCATTTGAATAACAATGTGGGAACGGCGCTGATTTGTCATTTGCATCGCTGAGAGCTAACAGTTCACCACAATCTGATGCACATTCCCTTTACTGGTTCGGTCTGTGCCTCTCTGTGTGTAACAGGAAATGAATAAGGGACACTTCCTGCCTGCTTTGCCAGAAACCAGACGTCTGCTCTATCGTCTCTTCAGCCCAAATCACACCCTGGGGTGAAGCTCTGCCTCCGGCTGGTGGAGGAAGTTTGTCAAACGGTTCTGGGCCGACCCAGTAGCATTCCGGGACCTCTGGCTGTGTCCACAGCAGAACAAGCCTTTTCTTTTAAATAATAAACATTTTAATGTGGTCTTTTTTTTATTTAAAAACTCCTTAATTTCCCCCAATTAAACCATGATAACCTGGACTGTCAAGATCTTGGCTCTAAGGCCTAATTACTCTCTTCTTTCACCTGCCTAACTCTGCCCGGCGTCCAATTACCATTCATCTAATCCACCTGCTCCTGCCTCTTAATATGTAGCTCAGAATAGCCTTTGGGGCCAGATTATTGAGGTTGAGATCATTGCTGAAGATCTAGTTCATGCTCTTGTTCTAGGGGGGGCCAGTGGAAGCAACGTTTTCTTAATGTTCCGTAGTGTTCCTGATACCCTGATCCTTATCTACCTCTTAGCCATTGAGCGTGACCTATCCCTTTATTGGCTTAGTGGGAAGTGTGTTTGTTTTGTATTTTAGCATTTTGAAGTGTTCATGTTATCCTGACCTGTTCTGCCTCTCAACCACTGAGCTTGCCTGTTCCCATCTCAAAATTCTGCCTGAACTCTCTGTGGACTCCTGGAGCCCTGAACCAGCCTGTTCCTGTTCTGATCCGTATCGCTGATCGGGCTCCAGACTCCTGGACCTTTTCTTTCTGATCTGTTTGCCTGATCTGGCTCGGACTCCTGCTTGCCCTCAAGGACTACAGCATCAGGGACACAGAAATGTTCTGCTGGAGGTTTCTTCCTGTTAAAACAGAGTTTTTTCTCTCCACTGTCGCTTGAATTGAATTCTCTGGAGAGGAAAGTCTAAGAGTTAAGATGCTACTCCAGTGTTATCCCCACTGTGTCTCCTCGCTGCCTCCTCCCTGTTTTGGTGCTCCTCAGGAAAAGCAAACAGGCTCTGGGAGCTGACGCTGCAGTAAGTCCAGACTCTGTTTTAAATTGTGTTTACAATTTAATGACCTATTTGTGTTTGTTGTTCCCGCCGAGCGCCCGCTCCGCTCCCTGCTCTCCCTCTCCCATCCTTCTCCAGCACTTTGTGTCTCCTGCTCCCTAACACGCTCCGACAGCAAAAGGTCAATGCCCATTGGCTACATGGGGGGGCACTGAGTGATGCGAAAAGGGGTGAGGTTGTCATGGTAACGAAAGGCGGAGCAGGGACGCAGTATGCATTCGGTGCCAAAAAAAAAAAAAGAGCCGGAACCTGAGCGGGATCAAAAGGCTGCAAAGCTTCCCTCGGTGGGTGGGGGGGAGGCGGACTGGGGGAGCAGAATAAACTGGGTTTTAAGTGGCTGTCGGGTTACTAGCCTGGCAAATGGGAAGGGTGTTTACTTGGCCAGTCATGCCAGTAAGGCAGACAGTGGGGCCTGAACACTGTGAGTTGTGAGCAGTCCTGTTCTGTCTGTGAGCCTGCATTCTGCTGAGCTTGGCTTCACATTAATAAAAGAGGGATTACCAAAGTCTGCAGGCTCCTCTTAGGCCCTCCACCAGCCAAGAGCATCCCTCCCCACCTCCTTCCTAACACCCCTCACTCTCTCTTCCTACTCTGCTCTGCATGACGCTCACGTTCGCCCCATTCAGAAAAAAAAAACACTCATCTCCGTCTCTTCCCATTTCATTTCTGTCCCTTTAAGTGGAAGCAGAAGAAAAACGCACAAAACAGATAAATTATTTAGATTTCCTCCCAAAAGAGAAGACGGAAAAAAAAAATCTTGACTGTGCAGTTTGAAAGAAAAGGGGAAAAGGAAACGAGGAGGAGTGGAAATAAAAATTACATTAGATACAAGATTCGGCAATCATCCTGGTGATATGAAGAATTAATCTTATCTTCCAGCGGCACACACCGCCAGGAAGGAGGGAGCGCCTCCAAAGACTCAGAGATGACAACGGGACAAATTCGCCTTTCCATTAAGGCCCATTCATCCATTGTGACGGCAGACACCTCGCGATAAGCAGCCGTATTGTTGCCATTGACAATGTCATTATGGGACAGTAAACAAGAGATGCCGCGGAGGGTCGGGATGAACCGGGGCGGGGCTAGAAGGTCACAGAGCCAATCTGGAATGAAAGGATGCGAGACCCCGCGGGAGTGATAAGACACCTCCTCTCCTGCTTCATCCGTCTCTTTTCCCAGAGCCAAGGACGGCCGTATGCTTAGAACAAAGCTCCGGCGTAATCAACTCCTCTGTACTCACAATCTTCCCTGGAGGTCGTCCACAGAAAGAGGCTTAGAAGGAGGAGCGGCTCCGGGATCACCGGCTATTAAGATGGGAAAATAGGTTGACATTCACAGAGCATCTCACCTCTTTTTACTCTGAAAATACCACATGTGTCTGTAAAGGACCGCAGAGCACAGCCATGAGGTGGTTCCAGCGTTCGAGACCAAGAACAGACATTTCCAATTTAGCCATTACACACGGAGCCACTGGTTCTACCAATACAAGCTTTGGGGAAAAGAGGCCTAAGAAGGCCGTAGCTGCAATCTCAAAGCACTTTAGAGATTATGCAGTCAAATTGATTTGAAGTTTGCTATTTAAGGAAAACCAGTTGATTGCATCTACTTATTGACTCAAAGGCAATCCCTCACAGTAAGCATGCTTGTAGCAACAGTGGAGAGGAAAAACTCCCTTTTAACAGGAAGAAACCTCCAGCAGAACCAGAATCAGTGTGAGCGGCCATCTGCTGAGGCCGACTGGGGTTCAAGGAGACAGAAGCAGAGATAGGAGAATAGAGGTAGAATGAAGCAGAATGATGAAAAAGGGGTCCCTATGTCCTCCAGCAGTCTAAGCCTATAGCAGCATGACTATAGATCTGTAACTAGCTAAAAGATTCCAGCTCTTTATCCTCAAAGAAGGCCAGGAAGCAGAACACCATATAAAGCACTGGGACTTGATCAACAGCCGATACCGCACCGTGACGTCACAAACCAGTAGGTGGCAGTAGTGTTCTTTGACAAACATGGATGCCTCCAGTAAAGCACATTCAAATAAAAATTACTCTTCATCCGTTATTGAACAGTATGCAATAACTTCCTATTTAAAATACTTTCAGACGTTAATTCTGAATATGACCGGACTTTTCCTTTTAAAAACACAAAGATTTAGTTGATAAAGATTGTAGAAGTAGGTTGGTCCAAACAGGGATCAGAACCACAGCCGGGTTTGGAGCTTTTTTAAAGCCTTATTGGTCTTAGACCAGCAGCTTGGACCAAAACAAAGGAAGGTGCCGGACCTAAAATGGTTGGTCAAGGTGTGAAGTTTTAGCTTCATTTGCAGCTTTTTATTGGCACATCTGGGTCAGACCAAACCTGACTGCGCCAGATGGATTTGCTCCGCATTTCCATCCGGAAACCTTCCGTAGAAGTAATTTTGGGAAGGGGCGAAAATACTGGTTAGCTGATTGGCCTATGTTGGTGATAGACGGGCCAAATAAACCAATCAGATCAACGAAGCATATGACGTACTAACAGCCAGGCTACTCTTGCCGAAACCAGTCGGGAGAAGAGCAAAAACATCTTTTCCTCTGAGAAAAGCCTCCAGAGCAGTGCTTTGCTCTTCTTCCAGTGAAGAAATACTCTGTAATTCCGATAAAACTTGCTCGATAGCCACGCTAACGCTAGTTTCATCGGCTGAAGCCGCCATGTTCTTTAGACTGAACTGTCGCGCTTCTCGTTGCGTCACACCTCAACCCGCCTCAAAGCCAACGCTGACTGGACGTTCGTTTGGTGAACGGCTCCAAATTTTCTTCAACGGAGAGTCTCCATACTGATTAGCGAGTGAAATCTTGAAAGCTCGCGAGATCAGGATGGTCTCACGAGGCTAGGTCAGACCCGGCCGACCAGAAGAACCAGAAAGCTGAGTGTGATCCAGCTGTTGGTGTTTATGGGTGAACCCGATGAAGACCCAGCACAGTATCAGGCCTGAATAATTCACTCCGTTTGGCTGCTGCCCTGAGCTGGAGAGCGTTTCTGAAACGTTCCTGAAAGCAGACACGTCTTCAATACGAACCCATTTCATCATTCCTGGAGTTTCTGTACCAAAAAACAAAACGATAAAATGTGCAACATGAAACCTGATGGCTTTAGACGCTTTCTACCATAAAATCTGCAAAATATTCAGCAAGAAATTCAGAAAAAAGAATTTTCTATGAATTATTCTAAACCAAAACAACGTTCAAACAACCATCCAGGAGAATCTCTGCCGCTTTAAATCCAACATGAAGTTAACAAAATATCTGCATTCTGCACCAGCCCGCCCCAACCCCCCCGGAGCTTGGAGGTGACAGGATTGTTCCTGTTGTATTTGCAGGCATTAGCACGGGGAGATTAATTTGTCCTCTTCCATTAGGTGTGAAAGCAGCCGCCATGGCTGCTCAATTATCGCGTAACAGAAAGAGAAATACTCAAACGCACAGCAACCGTCGACATAACAAGCCTGTGTTTGAGTGTTGCATCATCCGGATGCGTTTCTGTGCATTCATCTGATGCACGCAGGCTGCTGGAACACTCGCACTGTTTTCAGCAGCTAATTAACAGCAAACTCAGGTTTCTGCGTCTAATGTTCAGCTTTGCACAGAAGATGACAGGAGAGGCAGAGGAGGGATGGAGGGATGGAGAGAGGGAGAGCCGAGGAGAACCAGATAAATGTTGCCGCTGCGTTTTGACTTCCCGCTGCTCCTCGTCTTTTAGGACGATATCATTAGTTTTAATGAACATCAGCTCAATGAAATCGGTTCTAATCTGTCCTGTATTCTGGTGGAATGAAGGAAGCAGATCGGGTCAAACAGAAGGTCCATGATCCAGGCCCAGATAACCAGCTTCTATCATCACTGCCAACATGTCTGAGAATAAGGACCGTTTCTGGACCCCGGCAGTGTCCGATTGGACTCAGAAGCACCAGAACTTCATGTTAGCGTCACAACCAGCGATAGAAACAAAGTCCTGAGATCAGATCTGTGTTCAGTGCTTTCAGCGTCGCGCTCCGCTGATGTGACGATGCTGCCGTGTGCTGAGACTTGCTAATTGGCTCACCTGTTTCTGTGCCATATGGAGCCTCTCAGAAAAAAACAAGGAAAAAACAAAACAAACTCCAGACTGAGATCCCCCAACATCTCTCCGTCTCACACAGGAAGGAATGAGGAGGTTCCTCCCCGATGCAGAGGATCGTGAAAACAGTCAACAAAGCTGAGGGAACATTTTCACATATAGATAGGAATATATTCAGCTCAGAGCAAAACAAACCCCCAAGATCCCAGTCTGAGGACCCAGTATCAGCCCAGAGAACTTTCTGGGTGATTTTCTAACTGAAATATTCAGAATAATCAAGGACAACCAATAAATAAAGAACAAAATGAGTCGATAATAACTAGAAATAAAGTAATGAAACCAATAAATTCATGTATTTTATCCATTCTATCCAGTAATAAATCCTGATTTTAAATTAACCAGATCTTAGTGATGCACGATATTGGGATTTTGGCCGATATCCGATATGCCGATATTTTAAAACTCATGTAGCCGATAACCGATATCAATACTGTTGTTAAAGATGGACAAAAATAAGTAGTCATTGAAAATAGCAGTTTTGTTATCCATTTCTGACACTTTGAAAAATAATATACTCAAATATATTTTCATATGCTGATATCAAATTGATTTTAAAAACGCGGTATCGATCTATTTTACTTTCAGTCTCGTGAAATTTCATCGTTCTGTTACAAACTCTCGTGATATTTTGCAAATTCTTGTGAGATTTTGTTAGTAAAATAGATCGATACCGCGTCAATAGATCAACATATAAAAATATGGCAAAATTTCCTGAATTTTCGGGGGGATTTCGTAGCATAACGATGACATATAGCAATATTTCATTAGTAAAAGAGATTGATATGGTGTTTTTAAATGGCAATATATCAGCATATGAAGATATTGTGATATTTTAATGTATCAATATTTTTCCCTCGTCTTTAGAAGTTTTTAAATCTGTAAAAAAGAAGTTTTTGAGGAAGAAGAAGTAGTTTTTTTTTTTTTTTTTTTTTTTTTAGACTTTAGAAACTCAGAAGCTGATCAAATATTGGGTTAAATATGGGTGGGGTGGCCGATGTCCGATATTCAGTTTTAAGGCCGATACAAGCCGATACCGATAGGGGGCAGATTATATCGTGCATCCCTACCAGATATCTAAGGAAAACCCAGTTTAACAAAATAAATTACGGTTTTAAAGGAATATTGGGGGGTATAATAAAATTAAAAATATTCTAAAAGATTTTATATAGTTTTAACCTGAACAATGAAAGATGAAAACATTCATAAAGTATTGATCATTAAAGGACTAGCAATGGAAATACTGGAATACTGAAGTATGTCAATATAAAGGAAACTAATAATTCAGCAGATCTTTAAAATGAAGACAAATCAATCAATCAATCAATTAATTAATCAATGAATCAATCCATAGAAACAGTAGCAGAAGGCATCGTTTGCATTTTGACTCCATAGAAACACTCAGTGTGTCTCTGTCCGGTTCTGATTCTGCCGGCGTGTTCCAGGTCAGCGGTCCGGATCCAGCAGGAAGCCCTTCTGGGTTCACCGAGTGAGAGCCTCCCCCCCCTGCTGAACCCTGGTGTCACTCAGAGTAGACGGACGGCGACTCCGCCCCTCCAGCCCTCATTAGCAGCTTTTTATAATTCATGCTTTTGGATGAAAAATGGATGAAGCTGAACGTGACGGCAGCAAAGCCTCCTTCCATCTCACATCAGAATTTCAATCTCAGCTGTCCTGCTTGGAGATTTGGAAGGTCTCCAGGATGTGTCGTCCTTCTGGGCCTCCAGAACAACCAGCTACTTTACTGGGAATCTGACTCCACCGCCCTGAGTCAGACTAGAAAACCAGATCTGGCTGCAGCCATTTCAGGGGTCCTATTACCACCCATTCTCATTGGATTTAGGTTTTTACTTTGACTAGGCCACTCTTAGCCATCCAAGCCTCTAGCTGGATGCTCAGGGTGCTTCCATCTACGCATCATCTCTGATGAGGTTCCCTGTTCCTGCTTAGAAAGGCTTCCCCCACAGCATGATGGTGCCACCACCATGGGTCATCACTAGGATGTTCACCAATAAACAAAGAAACAGGTCAATCTTTTTTTTTTTAGCTTCAGGAAGAAATTTTCTTAAATCAGCATCTTCCATTCATAACGTCTGTCTGACAGAGAAGCCTCTAGCTTCAGCCTTCTAGCTGCAAAGAGCCTCTTCCTGTCTCATAAATATTCAGATGCGGGATCAGCCGAGGGGAGGCGGGGCCCTGGAGTGGCGCATCAGGCAGCCAGCGTAGCGAGGGACCGCCGTTGTCATGTGGTAACCGGGGAGGCAATAACGGACTCAGCGTAGCGGGACGCCGCATTGTGTGAATCCCTGTAATTACAGTCTCTGCCGTCTGCCGAGCGGCTCTGCCTCTGTAAACAGGAAGTGCATCTCCAACACACCTGCAGACGGGAACTCAGGCCTTTGGAGAGCTGTTGTGTCGTGCATGATGCTATTCATCTTCTGATCAACACTCACATGTCTCTGTGTGTGTGTGTGTCCTCGTGGACTCAGGAGGTCATGTCGGAGCCAATGGTGGGTTTGCAGCTCATAATGACCGATTCTGAAAGGCATCCGAGGAGCCGGGCTGGCTAATTATCAGCTGTGTGCCTTCAAAGAACATTATCAGGACAAAGACCTGCAATTAGACACTCTCACTCCCACAGCCCCCTCGCAGCCTTCATCACCCCTATTTCCGCCGTCAACTCTTCTTTCTCCTAAACTGTCTTCCTCTTCACTCCACCCCTCTTTCATTTGCTCCCTACGAGTCCCACGGCCCTCTTTTTCCCCATCTCTACTCCGTTTTTTCATTTCCTGTCTCCCTTTTATTTATCCCAACCTCCCAATTCCTGCTTTACTCCCCCCTCTCAGCTGCACACTCCCACCCTCCTCCTCCTCGCTCCTCTTCTTCCTCTTGGCCCAAAACAGACACTTAAATAACAAGCCGGGTGTCAGTCAAGCCGCCAGAGAGCTTCATTAGAGGAGGAGAGCGCACAGGATCAAATTATACGCCCAGTTCTCCTTTGTGTGAGGGAGTTTGCTGGGGATTGGACGACGGCGGTGAAGACTGAGAGGAAGCAAATGCAGGATCCAGAACGACGCAGCTGTGTGTCGGATTAGAGCTTCGTCTGTTTGTTTGTGTCTCTGACAGTCGCAGCCTCGCCCATTTTCTCCAATCAAGCAGAAAAACAAAAGCTCGCTATTTGGCTAAATTATCCCCAGACACTCAGTCTCCTGTTCCTCCTTTCTCCTGTTTTAGCAGCATCTCTCTGGATCCAAGATGCCTTTCTTATATTCTGCATTTAGCAGCAAAATCCAGGTCTAAGGTGAAGCTAACGTTAGCGCCTTAGACCATTAAACAGATCCAGGTCTGAGGAGAAGCTAACATTAGCCGCTTAGACCAGCAAACAGATCCAGGTCTGAGGAGAAGATAACGTTAGCCCCTTAGACCATCAAACAGATCCAGGTCTGAGGTGAAGCTAATGTTAGCGCTTTAAACCATTAAACAGATCCAGGTCTAAGGTGAAGCTAAGGTTAGCGCTTTAAGCCATCAAACTGATCCAGGTCTGAGGTGAAGCTAACATTAGCGTTTTACACCATTAAACAGATCCAGGTCTAAGGTGAAGCTAAGGTTAGCGCTTTAAGCCATCAAACTGATCCAGGTCTGAGGTGAAGCCAACATTAGCGTTTTACACCATTAAACAGATCCAGGTCTGAGGTGAAGCTAAGGTTAGCGTTTTAAGCCATTAAACAGATCCAGGTCTGAGGTGAAGCTAACATAGCGCTTTAAGCCATCAAACAGATCCAGGTCTGAGGTGAAGCTAACATAGCGCCTTAGACCATTAAACAGATCCAGGTCTAAGGTCAAGCTAACGTTAGCCCCTTAGACCATCAAACAGATCCAGGTCTGAGGAGAAGATAACGTTAGCGCCTTAGACCATTAAACAGATCCAGGTCTAAGGTCAAGCTAACGTTAGCCCCTTAGACCATCAAACAGATCCAGGTCTGAGGAGAAGCTAACATTAGCCCCTTAGACCATCAAACAGATCCAGGTCTGAGGAGAAGATAACGTTAGCCCCTTAGACCATCAAACAGATCCAGGTCTGAGGAGAAGATAATGTTAGCCCCTTAGACCATCAAACAGATCCAGGTCTGAGGAGAAGCTAACATTAGCCCCTTAGACCATCAAACAGATCCAGGTCTGAGGAGTAGCTAACATTAGCCCCTTAGACCATCAAACAGATCCAGGTCTGAGGAGAAGATAACGTTAGCCCCTTAGACCATCAAACAGATCCAGGTCTGAGGAGAAGATAACGTTAGCCCCTTAGACCATCAAACACATCCAGGTCTGAGGAGAAGCTAACATTAGCCCCTTAGACCATCAAACAGATCCAGGTCTGAGGAGAAGCTAACATTAGCCCCTTAGACCATCAAACAGATCCAGGTCTGAGGAGAAGATAATGTTAGCCCCTTAGACCATCAAACAGATCCAGGTCTGAGGAGAAGATAATGTTAGCCCCTTACACCATCAAACAGATCCAGGTCTGAGGAGAAGATAACGTTAGCCCCTTAGACCATCAAACAGATCCAGGTCTGAGGTGAAGATAATGTTAGCCCCTTAGACCATTAAACAGATCCAGGTCTGAGGAGAAGCTAACGTTAGCCCCTTAGACCATCAAACAGATCCAGGTCTGAGGTAAAGATAATGTTAGCCCCTTAGACCATCAAACAGATCCAGGTCTGAGGTGAAGCTAACGTTAGCCCCTTAGACCATCAAACAGATCCAGGTCTGAGGAGAAGCTAACATTAGCCCCTTTGACCATCAGACAGATCCAGGTCGGAGGAGAAGCTAACATTAGCGCTTTACGCCATTAAACAGATCCAGGTCTAAGGTGACGCTAATGTTAACGCTTTAAGCCATCAAACTGATCCAGGACTGAGGTGAGGCTAACGATAGCATTTTACGCCATTAAACAGATCCAGGTCTAAGGTGAAGCTAATGTTAGCGCTTTAAACCATTAAACAGATCCAGGTCTAAGGTGAAGCTAAGGTTAGCCCCTTAGACCATCAAACAGATCCAGGTCTGAGGAGAAGATAATGTTAGCCCCTTAGACCATCAAACAGATCCAGGTCTGAGGAGAAGCTAACATTAGCCGCTTAGACCAGCAAACAGATCCAGGTCTGAGGAGAAGATAACGTTAGCCCCTTAGACTATCAAACAGATCCAGGTCTGAGGTGAAGATAATGTTAGCCCCTTAGACCATCAAACAGATCCAGGTCTGAGGTGAAGATAATGTTAGCGCCTTAGACCATCAAACAGATCCAGGTCTGAGGTGAAGATAATGTTAGCCCCTTAGACCATCAAACAGATCCAGGTCTGAGGAGAAGCTAACATTAGCCCCTTAGACCATCAAACAGATCCAGGTCTGAGGTGAAGCTAACGTTAGCGCCTTAGACCATCAAACAGATCCAGGTCTGAGGTGAAGATAATGTTAGCCCCTTAGACCATCAAACAGATCCAGGTCTGAGGTGAAGCTAACATTAGCCGCTTAGACCAGCAAACAGATCCAGGTCTGAGGTGAAGATAATGTTAGCGCCTTAGACCATCAAACAGATCCAGGCCTGAGGTGAAGCTAACATTAGCCCCTTATACCATCAAACAGATCCAGGTCTGAGGTGAAGATAATGTTAGCCCCTTAGACCATCAAACAGATCCAGGTCTGAGGTGAAGATAATGTTAGCCCCTTAGACCATTAAACAGATCCAGGTCTGAGGTGAAGATAACGTTAGCCCCTTAGACCATCAAACAGATCCAGGTCTGAGGTGAAGATAACGTTAGCCCCTTAGACCATCAAACAGATCCAGGTCTGAGGTGAAGATAATGTTAGCCCCTTAGACCATCAAACAGATCCAGGTCTGAGGTGAAGCTAACGTTAGCCCCTTAGACCATCAAACAGATCCAGGTCTGAGGTAGGGTGGCCATTTCTATAGCACCAAAAAGGAGGACATTGTGCGGCATATCAATAAATTACTTAAAGAGGATGCTTGTGTAGCTGAATAGAACAAAATATTAAAGAAATGTAAAAAAGAATTGGTTCCCAGCATTTGTATTTATTTAATACATTGTGGTGTTTAAAAAGTGACAATTTTTTAACACGATTAATTTGCACAGAACTCCTGCAATTGATCATAAAGCAGTTGTTTGGAAAAGAAGCTCGAGAAAGAGCTCGAGAATAGGACGATGCAAACTGCAAAAAGTGGCTGGAAAAGAGGAATTCATGACATGGCTGCAGCCTGTCGAGAGTAAAGATGATTTCACCATGTTCTCTATCTATCCATATCTATACATATATATATATATATATATCTATACATATATATATATATATATATATATATATATATATATATATATATATATATATATATATATATATAAACTTGAGTCATGGAACTGTGCTTACAGCTCCTTATTTCATGTAAACTAATAACTTGTGTACATGATACTTGTTGATGGCATTAAAATTATTTCTAATAGCATTAAAAGAGCATTAAATTAGAGTTCCTCATTCCTGTATAAAACCTGTGAACGCTTAATTTAATCTGACATATTAAAAAAATCCCCATCATCATCCAGCAGATGTTCAGTTTCTGCCCAAATATTTTCTTTCTGTTGTGGATTTTTGTAACAGGGATAACTAGGATCATACATAGTTTGTATGAACTCTGTTTATTCTCTGCTTCCAAACTCATCATCTCTTCATCCATTCCTGCAATAAGAATTTTCTTTTAAAGTTGTGAGATTCACTCTAGAATCTCACAACTTCTTCCTGGTCTGATTATTTAATTAATTGCTCTTAGTTTTTGGGAATATATACAAACTATGCTCTAATTTCTAGATACCTATCTGTTTTTACTATAATTTAATTTGACAAACCGGGTCTTCTCTACATTCTTTTTTCTGTTTGGTGCGATTGCAATAGCGGGTCTTGATCTGGACGGACCGGAGGGGAGCAAAAAATAGCTCAGCTCCGTATTTTGACGGTGAAGGAGAAGACGTACGTGGGCGGTGACGAGCGGAGGATGTGGAACAGCTCTCATTGATTTACATGACAGACAAGTACTCCGTACGTGAGCGGGGCGGAGCGCTGACGGAGTATGTGGAATCTGGGAGTAAAGGAGGACAAATACACGTCCGGCTGGGTGCAGCGCCGGACGCCGGACAGTGCAATGAAAATCCGGACTGTCCGCCCTAAAGCCGGACATCTGGCCACCCTAGTCTGAGGAGAAGCTAACATTAGCCCCTTTGACCATCAGACAGATCCAGGTCTGAGGAGAAGCTAACATTAGCGCTTTACGCCATTAAACAGATCCAGGTCTAAGGTGACGCTAATGTTAGCGCTTTAAGCCATCAAACTGATCCAGGATTGAGGTGAAGCTAACGATAGCATTTTACGCCATTAAACAGATCCAGGTCTAAGGTGAAGCTAATGTTAGCGCTTTAAACCATTAAACAGATCCAGGTCTAAGGTGAAGCTAAGGTTAGCGCTTTAAGCCATCAAACTGATCCAGGTCTGAGGTGAAGCTAACGTTAGCGTTTTACACCATTAAACAGATCCAGGTCTAAGGTGAAGCTAAGGTTAGCGCTTTAAGCCATCAAACTGATCCAGGTCTGAGGTGAAGCTAACATTAGCGTTTTACACCATTAAACAGATCCAGGTCTGAGGTGAAGCTAAGGTTAGCGTTTTAAGCCATCAAACAGATCCAGGTCTGAGGTGAAGCTAAGGTTAGCGTTTTAAGCCATCAAACAGATCCAGGTCTGAGGTAAAGCTAACGTTAGCGTTTTACACCATTAAACAGATCCAGGTCTGAGGTGAAGCTAACATTAGCGCTTTACGCCATTAAACAGATCCAGGTCTAAGGTGACGCTAATGTTAGCGCTTTAAGCCATCAAACTGATCCAGGATTGAGGTGAAGCTAACGATAGCATTTTACGCCATTAAACAGATCCAGGTCTAAGGTGAAGCTAATGTTAGCGCTTTAAACCATTAAACAGATCCAGGTCTAAGGTGAAGCTAAGGTTAGCGCTTTAAGCCATCAAACTGATCCAGGTCTGAGGTGAAGCTAACGTTAGCGTTTTACACCATTAAACAGATCCAGGTCTAAGGTGAAGCTAAGGTTAGCGCTTTAAGCCATCAAACTGATCCAGGTCTGAGGTGAAGCTAACATTAGCGTTTTACACCATTAAACAGATCCAGGTCTGAGGTGAAGCTAACATAGCGCTTTAAGCCATCAAACAGATCCAGGTCTGAGGTGAAGCTAATGTAAGCGCTTTAAACCATTAAACAGATCCAGGTCTAAGGTGAAGCTATTGTTAGCTCTTTAAACGATTAGACCAAACAGATTCAAGTCTGAGGTAAAGCTAACATTAGCCCCTTAGACCATAAAAGAGATCCAAGTCTGAGGAGAAGCTAATGTTAGCGCCTTAGACCATCAAGCAGATCCAGGTCTGAGGTTAAGCTACTATTAACCACTAAGACCATCAAACAGATCCAAGTCTGAAGAGAAGCTAATGTTAGCGCCTAAACCATCAAACAGATCCAGGTCTGAGGTGAAGCTAACATAGCGCCTAAGGAGGTTTTCTTCCTGTTAAAAGGGAGTTTTTCCTCTCCACTGTCGCCAAGTATGCTTAGTGTGAGGGATTGCATTCGAGTCAATGAGTCGATGCAATCAACTGGTTTTTTCTTAGATAGAAAACTTTGAATCAATTCTACTGGATGATCTGGTTGAACTGTAAAGTGCCTTGAGATGACATGTGTTGTGAATTGGCGCTATAGAAATAAACTGAATTGAATAAATTTCAGCTCTAGTCTAAAAGTGTTTCAATCTCACAGGATCAAATGAAGCCTGGTCATAATAGAGCAGAAAAAAAAGGAGAATACCGATCGATCAGGTCGTCTTAATACGCAGGAGAAACTGGAACAGATGCGGCCGTGAAGGTGACCACCGCATTTAAGCGCAACCCAGTTCACCAAAAAGCATTCCCACAAAGTTTCAGTTCTCTAAAGTCAGCTTAACTTTCAGCCCATTAAAACCACATATTACTTTACATTAACATCAACTATTCCCCAAACAATCCCCAGATTTTAAATGGATTTCCTACTTTCTGGTTCATTTCACCGCCGTACAGAAACCAGTTCATAAAGACCAGAAATGTCAGAAGAAAAGGAATCTATCAGAAAAACATCCATCCTTCTGTTTGCAACCAAACTCCCATTTTTCTGTGCTTCCTAATGTCACTGGGTGGATTTGTGCATCATTTGTTTTTCTGGATAAACATGCATAATTTGGGTCTTTTTGTTGAACTTCAGCAGGATCAGAAGCAACGAAACGTTCCTCCGTTTCACTGCAGCTCATCTTATTGATGGCTCTCAGGGAAGGAGAGTCATCTTTTTCCCGTTAATGACGTCTCAGATGAGGAATAGGTGCTGCTATATTTAAACCGGCCCTTATTTAAAGCTTCCCCCCGCTCTCAGGATCTGTCGCTGAAGGCTTGGGTTTAATGACCCTCCGCGGCCAAAGATCTGAGGAGGAGAAACAATTTCCCCTCCGCTCCTTTCTTTCACTCTAGTTCCACATCTCCCTGCCGAAGGCCTCATCTCATCTTCCTCCTGTCCTTCAACAGACCCTGATAAACCCACGCTTCAACCCTCCATCCCTAAAACAGCCAGCATTGATGTCCTCCTGAAGCCTGGAGGCTAAACCCTTCGCTGCCGATGAGACCAAAGGGAAGGGAAGCGGCGATAGGAAGGAGGAAAGGAAGAGGAAATGATCTCTACCTTTGGATGGATCCAGAGAGGTCGCTGGCGTCCTGCCTGCAAGACAAGAACACAGAGAAATATATCGTTATGGAAAACAGAAATCTGGGATGTAGACGTTTGTTTTTAACGATAATTTTCAGGTTCAGAGTCGTCACTGGTGTTTTTTTCATTTATTGAAAGACTTGGTTGGTTTTTAGTGAAAAACTTCAGTGAGCAGCAGTCAGCAGCAGTACCTACAGCCAGGGACGGAGCTAGATGGGGGGCCAGGGGTGGCAAAAGCCAATCATTGGCCACTCCTACAATTTTCTCCCTCTAATACCAACGCTGGCAGCAGTTATACCCTCAGCTGGAATGTTCTAACATAACTGACATTTTATTTTTTCATATGTTAACAGATACCTGACCACGAAAACAATGTGTTTAATTCTGCATATCAATATACCAACATTAAAGATGATAAATGCAGAATTCATGCTCTTTTCAGAACTAGATTTTGTCTTATGGGGTAAAGAGAAAATTATGTCTCTGCAAGTCATCTATGAATCTTCAGTGAAATCAGAGATAAATAACTACTTTAATAATAAGTAATCCATTTAATGTAAATATTCTTTTGGAACAGTGTAGACTGACCGTGACTTTCTGGCACCTTTCTGCTTTCAGCCAACCATCAGTGTACATTGGTTATTGCCTGGCCACCTTTATTGCCTATGGCATCCCCTTTAGAAGAGAGGTGTCTGAACCAGAGCATGTGAGCGGAGGGGAACAAATATGGTGGAGGGCAGAAGGGTTTTCAATTCTAAGGCCGGAGCGAGGATTTTGCTCCGTTCACATTTGCTCCAATGCGCTCACAATGGCAATTAAAAATATTGGATTATAAAATTTGTAGAATAACATTTATTTGATTTAAGTGTGATTTTTTTTTTATCAATAATTAAATAGGAAACGCGGGACAACATGGATGGAGCGAGGTGTTATGTTCACATCTGGGCCAGTTAATTAAGACAACACAGATGTATCGGTCACATCATTAAATCAAACGCAGTGGGTCTCAGGGCCCTGGAATGATTACGTGAAGGAAAAATGTCAGAAAACGCCTTCTTCTGAAAATAGGAGCGACGGTGGAGCGATTTCGCCCGAGCGGCAGGAAAATGAAGGTGAGAGCGGAGCGTCCCAGAGCGAATGAGCGAACATCCTCCTGAGTGGGAATTGCACGGCGCTCCGCACACATGCTCTGGTCTGAACCAATAACGAACTGATGTTATTAAGAACCTGCTAATGTCACTCCCAGCGTTTCCAGCTCCACATCCGAACCAAGATGTAGAAATTCTTTTTTTGTTGAGTTTTTACGAAACTAGGCTAATTTTTATGGACGGCAGGCTGACAGGAAATGGGGTATAAGAGAGGAGAGACAGGCGGGAAAGGAACACAGGACGGATTCGAAACCGGGTCGCCAGTGCAAGGACTAAGGCCTCCATACATGGGTCGTATGCGCTAACCACTGGCCACCAAAGCACGCCCCCAGATGTTGAAATTTAAAAAAATATTCGGTAAAGAACCGGAACTGATGTGGAGCTTAGATCACAGATTCCAGCTGTTCCAGATGATGATCCAAAGCTAACCATTATTAGCTGCTGTAGTACTGGTTTGTGACATCGTGGGGCACCCTGGCGGGCGATCAGAGGTTAAGGGTCTTGCTCAGAGAGCCAGAGTAGCAGTCGGTGGGAGCTGGTTTCGAACTCACAACCACAAACCAGTTGGTTTTCTTTAGATGGAAAATTTTGAAACTCTCTCCCTCTAGTAAAACATTAAAACAGAGATCATCATCCTGCCTGATTGATTCCTTTTGGTCTAATAAAGCTCGTGTCAAGGGGAAATTTAAATTTTACCCTTTAAAGGTGTAAAAAGCTCCCTTTAAATAAAGGTTTCTAATGATTAGAAAACAAAGACAGCTGCAACACGTTGAACATGTTCTGCAGCTGGAGATGTGTAACTAAACTGGAGCCACTTCTAAAATATGACCGTTTATAATAAATACACTTTCTAAGTACACTGCTGCTGAAGGCTGATTGTGACACACAAATACGGTAAAACAGTTGAGTTTCAGTTTAACTTTAAGCTACTTTTAAATTAAAAAGAAAGCAGCTGGATGCAGATGAAGGCAACAATCATATGAAATAATTGCTAACAGCCCCCCCCCCCACACACACACACACACAAACACCAGGCGATCTAAATGGTAAATTGGTCCTGTCTGTCCTTGGGAACACTTGAGAAACTTGTTCCTTCCTCTGGGTTTTCTCTCCTAAATTCCCCGCCGTTCCCTCTTTCTCCCTCCTTCCCTTTTTGTTTCAACCCTTCTTCCAATTCTGTTTCTCCTCCACAGCATGTAAATAAATTGGTCCCCAGGCCCCACTACTTCATATCGTGTGAGTGTGCAAGCGTTACGCAAAGTGCAGATCCACACACAACCCTCCCGAGCACTGAGCTGCACCAAATTAGCCAAACTTTTGTGTCGCAGAGGTAAATAAAGGGGATTGAGCAGCGAGTCCTGAGGTTGGGAGATGGCGTGGAGGGTTTTCAGGGAGGGGGGGGGGGGGGGGGGGGGGGTGGTCAAGTGTAAGTGAGTATTATGATGATGAAATGTGGCGAAAAAACTTGCAGCTCCTCCTCAACACTGCGGCCAATCACCGCTACGGCGGATCTTTGCATTTCAAAGACGCACTCTTGTCTGTTTCATCTCCACCAAAAAACCAGCTGAAGCGATTGTCCTGTTATCCTGCAACACACACACACACACACACACACACATACACACCGCAGCCACCTCCGCTTCAGTCCATTTTCCTCCACCATGAATTATAAAAAAGGGAAAATGGAACATCAAACACAATCCGCTTGCTTTTAGACGTTACTCCCCTACACACACACACACACACCTACAAATGAGAGCTGACGAATCTGCTCCACTCCAAAAACCTGCATTCTCACTTCCACATGCCTGACGGAAACCTTTCCTTCTGCTGATGGCTGCTTATTATGCTTAGAGGGGAAATCAGAAGTATTCAGTCTAATCGGAAAGGATTGATGAAATGTATTCCCCATAACCGGTGCATGGAGAGAAACAGGACTATAGCCTTGATGTTAGAATTTAAAAGCTAAACAGAAGAGCGTGTCGACTTTAAGGCTTCTAGAAGCGTCTTTAAATGATGTGTTGTTCCTGTTTAATGGGTGGATCTTTTCAGCCTCGTGTTCTATCATATCAGCATACCCATAGTCGAATGCGAAAGACGTCAGATTTGCGTTTATCCCTTTAGTTTGGTATGAAAATTTGACTTTGCTCTACCTCAACGAGTGTGTATCCCTTTAATCATGTACAAAAGAACCCATTTAAGGTCAGATCGCCATACGCTTAAAAAAAACCCACCAAAAAGTAAGTAATTAAATATTTTTTTGTACGTGAATGTGGGGTGGTTGGGGGGGCATCCAGGATTATGTAGATACACGAGGAGGGAGAAAACTCAGCCGTCTCCTCTTCCTGTCATGCAAGGGTGACATGAATGACTCTTTTTTTTAAACAATCTGTTGACTGTGCTAAAATATATGGGCTGAATCACAAGATTTCTGAGTGGTTCATGACCCCAAAGTGACCCGCATGGAGCAAAGGGGAAAGCAGTCATCACGCTGCAGCCCCATGGAAACAAAAGTAATATTGAAGTAGACTGTTCCAAGAAGCGGATAAAGAAGCTTCCTAAAAACCAGCCAAACAGAAAAGATGCTGGCGTCTCTGATATCTGTAGAGCAGAGGAGCTGGTGATGATCTGACCACATATAGAAGAGAGTCACAGCCTGATAAAATGCTAAATGAGCGTTCAGACGATGGGTTATCTAAATCAGTACTTCGTTTGGCTCAGATGGCCATGAAAGAGGAAGATATGGTCGGTTATAGACATAGAGATAATATTTGGGTCTCCTGAGAAGGAGACCCAATGACCCGGTACCAGACAATGAGATATATCCGTTAAATCAGAACATCAAACCTTAAAGGTCACAGTGAAGAAAATATCAAACACTTATTTTAGTTGTTCATTTAAAAAAGAGGAGCATGAATGTAGATGCATAACACCTGGAGAGATAATATAACATGTGTTAATACTGGTAATTTCTTAAAGCAGATAATAGAAAATCAACATTTCTGTATTCAGTAGTCTAGCTTCAAAAAGAAAAGAAGGGGGATGGTGGAATTTTCTTTTTTTGGGAAGCATGCATAGCCTAATTAATATAGTCAATTAACCTAAAGCAATATGCATGGTATGGTTGTTACATTTCAGGAACGCCAGTGATTGAGGGAGAGAAATATCAGCTGTGCTGCTGCCATCAACATCTTTGTTTATAGATGTTGGACATCGGCCTGTTTTTCAGTGTAGTCCTGTTTCTCTGACTGTGACTGGCTGGATGTGCTCTCTTCATCTTCTGACATGGTGTGATTTAAGAAGGGGGATGATTTTAAAGATTTCTTTTAAGAAGGGGGATGCCATTTCTAAATAAACTGCCCTTTGGGGACCTGATTACAAAGATTGATTGGATGAATAGCCTGTGTTCTAGAAAAAACTGAATACAGAAAATTTTGTTTGACAGCTTCAGGATGCAATAAATATTTGGACAGATTATTGGTTTGGATGTTTTCCCAGTTAACGGCTCTCTGACAGCAAACTGGAGGAAACTCGGGGACCAACTGGAGACATTTGGTCATGACACGCAGAAGACTGAAGATGAAGAATAAAACACTGTATGCTGCGGTCCCAGAGATTCTGAGTTCAGACTGCCACTCTGGGTCCCTGAACAAGACCCTTAACCCAACACTGCTCCCCAAGGGGATGGGTTAAAGGCAGAGAGTGATTTTCCCACTGTGGGATGATAAAGGATTTACATTTACACATAACTGTGAAGCACGATGGAGGACGGCTGATGGTTTGGGCTTGATTTGTAGCAGAGACCCAGTAGCACCATCAACACAGCTGATCTATTCAAAAAGTAAAGAAATAAGTGGTTAACATGGCCTAGTCAAAGTCCAGATCTCATTACTGCTATCTCTGATTCTGCTCCATACAATTTAAGGATCAAAAGGTGGGAAATGATTTATAATATCCTCCTCTGGAATATCTGAACAGTAAAAACTGAGTTTTTCTTCATCATGTCTTGTTTTTTTATACTTCTGGAGGTAAATGAAGCTCAGAACAAACACCCAGGTAACCCCGCTGCTCCTAGGCAAAAAAATGGATCAACATTTCCGAAACAAACAACAATGGTGTCGAAGCAGGCACAGACACAGCGGCTTATTTCAATATTCAGGATTTGTTTTTGAAAGTAAAACTGCGCTGTGTGTTTGGTACCCAGCGCTCATTAGCAGGGTTTGTTTTTGCAGAGCTGTTCCCAGGGTCGACCTGTCAGTCAAACGGTGCTGCCTCTGCTGCTTCTCTGGGACTTCTGGAGACAGTCGGCGCTTCAGGGACTAAACTATCAGGAAGCAATGATAATTATGACTCTTCGTTTACTGAGATGAGAGGGAAAAAAAGAAAAAAATTGCTGCCGTTGTGGTGATGAGGCGTGTTTGGGTCAGAAAAACTCATCAGAAGGCGTCTTTTTGACCAACTTCAGAGGTTTAGCAAAGTCTGTGTTGGCAAAATGTTGCTCAACATCACTTCCGGTTTAGTTTCTTTCCAGTTCTCAGAGTTTTTGTCCATTTTAGTTTGAATCAGACTCTTAGAAATCAATCAGATAATCATTGGGGGAAAGTTGGGCCTTAGAAATGAAAGGAAGGTTTTAAAGGAAATGTCCGGTCAGAAACGACTAACCAATGGATCATTATTTATACCTACAACTAACATGTTAGCGGTTATTTAACCGGCCATTTTTGCCCAAATATAGTAACCCCTCCCTCCTGCCATCTTCCAGCAGTGACGTCACGGTGCGGTAAGCCTAGCGCCATTCTCCCCGCTTTACAAGCAAAATCAATGGGAACTACTAGACACATCTGCAATCAACAACAATTATTGAAGATTTTCAGAGGACTTCCCCATTGAAATTCACCAGAGCAATAGTGAAACTGACAATGCCCATGTGCATGGCAGCTGGATGTTGGAATACATCTGGTAAAAGTGAAAAAATTTCACCTTTCCGATTCCTGATCCTCCACGGACGGGTTCATCGTTGGATTGCCAACTTGAAGAGGGAGGATTTGCCATCGAACTTCTGGCCAGAGGAAAAACACGTCATATGTAGCCAACATTTGGAAGAAGAATGTTTTCAAGATGACTTGGATAATAGCGCGTTGTGACAAACACCAGATACAGCACTGGGACTTGATCAACAGCCGATACCGCACCGTGACGTCACAAACCAGTAGGTGGCAGTAGAGTTCTTTGACAAACATGGATGCCTTCAGTAAAGCACATTCACATGAAAATTACTCTTAAAGTCGTAGAGAAGCATCTTTTCCAACGGTTGCATTTCCGAATTCTCCCGAGTGGTGCCCGACGAATGTGAATGTGATTGGTCGATTATCAAGGGGGCAGGATTGTTGTGGCGGAAGGTTTGCAAGCAAGTTTGGTTCTGGCCGGTTTGTCGGAAGCATCTTGCTAACCAGTTAGCAACTTAGTTCTAGTAGGTTCCCAATGGGAAATTCCATTGGGACCAAGTAGCACTAAATTGGTGACTTAGCAACGACACTGTGAAGGAACGCTATGGACAGAGGAAACATGCAAGAGGACGAGAGTTTATTGTTGGAGGTCGTGGATGAGGAGGAAAGCGGGGATGAAGATGTTGTGGAAGAGGATGCCAGGGCGGCAGAAGCTTGGTTTGGTGTAGAAGGCTTCCAGCCGTACATGTTTGAGCCCTTGCCTCACAACGCTGCCAGTTCTGTTAGCTCTACGCCTGCTGAAGACACAGACGTCCATCCCCGTGAACACTGGGACGGAACTCAATGGGAAAGGAAAGGATTCTGATTTCAACCGTTGCGTATATTAGCTGCAACATATGAATCAGGATGCTATGAGCGAAAAAAAATAGATTTTTTTTTTAAAATAGAAATTTTCTAACTTTTGGGACAATATCGTCTGATAAAGAGTACATTTATATACATGTTTAAGCCAGAATGATTTGACATTTAAATATGATTTCCCTACGACTTTAATTAAAAGCACTTATCATTTATTGAACAATATGCAATAATTTCATATTTAAAGTACTTTCAGAAGTTTGAATGCTAAATATGACCGGATTTTTCCTTTAAATATGCAGCAGCAAAAACAAAGTGGTTCAAACAATAACAGAGCACACATGCAGCTGCAGTGAGCATAAAAAGCCCTCCAAATGGAACCAGGGAGGTGTTGCACCTTAGTTAGTACAGAAATGTCAGACCAGCGTTTAAAAAGCCTTTTTAAATCTCACAATGACTGCCGTAGCTTTCTGCTGCACAGCTGACCCTTTCAACCCTCCTCGGCGTTTCATCCTTTTATGGGTTTTTATTATAAAGACTGACTCAGACCACATTCTGCAGAGTTCCTTAAAAACAAAAAACGAGTGCTGGAGATAAGGGAGTTTAAAACAGGAAGCTGTCAGGTCGGCTTTGGGAGCAATAAGTGGGTCCTCCATGTTCTCTCAAAGTCAGGTGGACTAGATCTGGGTCAGAGGGAAACAGATGGTAAAACAGCATCCAGGTGGAGAGCAGCCAGACTTCTGCTTAGTGACAGAGAGCGGTTTGGACCCACGCACACTCCTGCGGGCCTCACGCCACCGCGGGCCTGCTGGAGACGAAGAGCGGAGCTGAAACTCCACGAGCTCTTGGGGCGACGGCGGCGGCACAGAGACGGAGCAGGTGGCGAGACCCGGCAAGGACCACAGGCGCATTGGAGACACTGATCAACAAAAGATCTGACATGAGGACACACAGACACTACATTAGCGGCGCGTGAAGAACAGCACAACCGGCCAGATGTCACGGAACATCGGAGCCTTTCCGGGGATTCCTTCTCTGTTCCCGTTAAGATGCAAGACAGTGACACAGATGGTTCTCTGAAAGGGCGGAGCATGAGACGCCCTGTTTAACCCTCATGGGAGAGCTGTTATTGATCGCACATGGAGTCAGGCTGCAAGGTAGAGTCCTGCTCCAGACAGAAAACAGAGCTCTGTATCTGGGACAGACGAGGAGCAACATTAGACGTTACTGGAAGGAAATACAGCCTCAGCATTTACTGAGCGCCTTGGTTCAATCCCACATTAAAGTCTTATTCTACCGTAACACCATCATCTCTATACTGAGTGAGGAGGGATTGTTTGGAAATCATCTGCGTTCGCTGGTTGATTGGCATCCGAAAGTTTCCTTATACTGGAAGAGCAAAAGAAGCTTTAAAAGCATTTCAAGTTAACATCAGAGGACACTTCTTCTCTGCTTCTAAGACAGCCGAGGAGGATAAGGAGCTAAAAAAAAACTCAGCAAAGAGCTGCAGCTTGGGGTCTAGTCTCCATGACGACCACTAGATGCTCTCTACATGGCGGGAAAAAGCTTTTTCTGTCCCATCATCGGAAATAAAGAGCTTTGATTCGAAGGTTCTGCTTCGGTCAGTTAAGATGGAAGCTGATCTCACGCCCATAGCAACGTACGGTGGGGGACCTGGCATGATGCGGGCCTGGGAACAGAAAGGAATCAACAGCTCCTTGAAAACAGGAGTCTGGGTTGACATCAAACCTTGATCAGCAGAGCTGTGGAGCTGAGAAGGGGGCAGCATACCTATAGTAATTACCTGTTTATCCCTTTAGTTTATTTATCCCTTTAGTTTTGCATGAAAATACACTTCAAACTACCTCAATAGGTGTGTATATCTTTATTCATGTACAAAAAACTATTTAAGGTCAGATCACAAAAAAAACAACAATTTAATTACTTTCTTTTCTGTGTTTTTTTTAAGTGATCTGACCTTAAATTGTTTTTTTTTGTACGTGACTAAAGGGATACATGTCCGTCAAGGTAGCTTAAAGTCTATTTTTATAAAACTGAAGGGATAAACGCAAATCTGACGTCTTGCACATGCACATTGACCAGGCATCCTTAAATTCGGACCCCAGGTTTTAGAGGTTTCCCTGCTTCAGCACAGCTAATTCTGATGATTACAGTTCAGCAAAAGCTTGTTTATCAACTGTAAATTTGTCTCTTTTCTCATAATTATGAGATCTTATCTCGTAATTACCTGAACTTATCTCGTAATTATGAGATATTTTCTCATATTTAGGAGATCTTATCTCCTAATTATGAGAAAATATCTCATAATTACGAGATGCTGATCTCGTAATTAATGGATCTTATCTCGTAATTATCTGAACATATCTCATAATTATGAGATCTTATCTCCTAATAAAAGGAACTGGGTCAAAACAAGAAATCGACTGTGTGTGAGAGAGCAGATAGGTGCTTTCATGTCACTGTGAGGACCCAACAGAAACAAACTTCCCGCAGAAATCCTGGCTGTTTTCTCTGCCTTCCTCTGCAGCCCATCTGTGACCATCCAGCACTTGTTGTTTTTAAAGCCTCTGTCCTCCTCACACATCCAGGAACCCACCAATCAGCTCACAGCGCTGCTTAACGCAACTTTCACACCTTCCCCTCGCCTCCTCATCTCTGTAGATGGACGGCTGTTTGATGGATAAACTGTGACAGATCTTTTTCAATGGAGTCCGATCCAGACTGCTGGCCCGACTCCAGATGGTTCTGAACTCGGACCTGAGCGACAGCAGCAGGCCGGTCGTCCTGCGAGGAAGTTGGCGCTGGTTCTATCGGAGCACAGACTCAATATCTTGTCTGCTGATGTGCAAGACGAAGATCACCAAGGTTACCGTCAAACAAAGGCCCGGATGTAGGAGGAGGAGCACGTGAGGTTTCATCTCCAGCTGTCCAAACTACGGAAGCCTGCGTGTTTTTCTCACGTTTTCAGACTTTATATTCAACCAAACACTTCGGGAAAATCAAATTCATATAAATAAGAAGTAAAACAACAACTTCTCCTTTCTTTTATAAACATGATAAATTCTCAGATATTCAGTCTGAGAAAAACAATTTACAGTCAGATCACCATACGCTTCTAAAAAACACCAAAAAGTAAGTAATTTAATCGTTTTTTGTACATGGATAAAGGGTTACACGCCTGATGAGGTAGTTTAAAGTTTATTTTTCGTACCAAACTAAAGGGATAAACGGGTATTGAATATGAACACCGGCTTGGGAAAATTGTGAAACCATCTATAAATGAATAAATGCTGAGGCAAACCTGTGGTAAACCAGTAGATCCATCCATCACCAGCTGGGATTTATAAGGCAGAACTTCCTGGGTCTAGTCAAAGCCCGGAACCTCATGCCACTGAGATGCTGAATTTAGACTCTTAACGTGCAAGAAACCCCTTAAACATCTCAGGAATACATCTGTAGTTTACCGGTTAAAACCAGTTTACTGTTCAGCAGAGAATTAAATCACTTCTTTTCCAATGAGAAATAAAAGCCTGATTAGATTTAATATGTCATCCTTTTTAATGGGCTTTTTTCCATGACTTCGTGTCTATAAGTTGAAATAAATCATACTTTTGGTTAAATCTTCAGCTTCACCACCATCTGAATCCAAATTTTTGCAAATCATGCAGACTGAGCAACAAAGGCTTTTTTTTTTTGGTCTCCATGGGCTGTTTTATTACAATATTTAACAGAGTTAGGACTGTCTACAGTCAGAGTGGGACTTGATGTGAATTGAAGCGGACCACAGGCTCCATTAAAACCAAAAGGGAACAACAAACGTCCATTAGGAACAGCTGGGCATCTTTTAAAAGCTTCAGAGTCGGTAGCTGCGGATATTTTAACAGCTACCTAAACTGTACTTATGTCAAAGCAACAGGAACGATTTTAAAGAGCAAAACACAACCTGAGGACAGCGGTGGATGTAAAACTACATCTGCTAAGTGTTAAAATGTGTCCAAAAAAAAAAGAAGGCAATGCTGGAAATGTTTTTCAGACGGCAGGAGTCCATCTGAGTTTGAACTGCGAGGCTGTGAGGATAATATTCAGCTAAAGATCGTTCTCTGGCCGTTATTACATAACCGTCGCTCAGACTCAACTCCAGAGCAGGAGGCTCTGATCACAGCAGACCATGGAATAAAAAAGGCCCTTTCTTGTTTGATATCATAACGCGGCAAAACATTTCTCTTTCCGACAATAAAAGAAGAGATAAAGCTGAACTTTCCTACTTCTTTTGGATGCGTTTAAAGGCTCAGATCAATCACGGATTTCAACTAAAAAGAGGAACTTTTTTGGAACATTATTGTTAAAAATAGACTCTCTGTGTTTCCACCATGAAGTTTTATCTCTCCGCTTCTTTTCCCCGAGAAGGGATCACTCGAGACAAACTCTTTAAATAACACTTCATAACGTATATGTATTAAATAACCAGGAGACGTGACAACAGATCCTGATAGAAATGAAGATGAGTAGACATCATGGCTCTAGCCTTATCAAAATATTACACTTTGCTCTTAAACTGGAAAAACGATCCAGAAATAAGTAAAAATGTCTTAAATTAGGTGTATTTTACCTTGATTTCAGTAGATAAATGCGATAGTTTGCCAGTGGATTTAGTATTTTTACTCTTAAAATACGATAATTAGATAATATGCACTTGAAATAGGACAATGTAATAGTGTTTTCTTATTTTAAATGTAAATTGTCTTGTTCCATTGGCAAAATGGTTATTTTACCTCCTTAATCCGAGAACAGATGCACTTATTTTAAGAAAAAATGACTTATCTAGATTTCTATTTTTTCCAGTCTCATTCCATTCCCAAATATTTGCCACTTGCAGAATGAAGATTATAACTGTATATCCGGACAGAGGAACTGTCCTAATTAGATAAACTGCTGGGGAAAACATCAGTTCTGACTAGGGGTGTAAATAATAATTGTTTTGTATCGATGCATCGATCCAAAAGTCGTTGATCCGATGCATCGATAAGTCCGCAAAAGTATCGATTCATGTTTTTTTTTTTCCTCCGGTCTATTTTTATCCATTTGCTCCTGGACGTAATTCTCCCTCCCGTGCTGCGGTGGCGCTAAACCTATTTTGCCCTCCTACCTCGCTTCCTGGTTATACTCTTACAGCAGTGTGTTGCAGTGAGCTTGACACAGACATTTTTGATCTATGCTCAATATTGAAGCGTGGTCTGAGCTACACACTGTGGGTCTAGATACGGCCGAGGCGGTGAGGAAGTGGGGGCGAGTTTAGTCCGATGACGGAGGGACATGAGGGCCAAAAAGAGTGGAGATCCAGGTGGATCTCCACTCTTTTTGGATTTACTGATCAGCTTTCCTTTTTCTCTATTTATATTTTATAGAAAGTACCAATGGCTCAGTAGCTCTCTGTCTAGTTGCATCAGCTTCCAGAGGAATGGATGTAGCTATAACTTCCATTGATAATGTGAACGCTCTCTTTTTTAAGTGTAGAAAGCATCCATGGGTCCGTTCTTTTGCATCAAGTCATGTCTATTTTTTATTTATAGAAAGCTTACCTATTTAACTGATTTAGTTCTACCTTTCCCCCCTAATTGAAAGTACGCATAGTTGAGTGTTTCTGTGATCAGACGACTCAGCTTCCTAACCTAAGATGGATCGACTGCTACCTCAAACTAACTGTACCATCTTTAGTTGGGTTTTCTTTAGAAAGGACCTCTTGGTCAGGTTTGTTTTTGGAGTTCAGTCAGTCACAGATCTATTCATTATTCTTTCTTCAATTCTTCATCCAAAGGAAAGTATCCCTTGCCCTGATCTTCAGGGATTTCCTCTGTCTGTCTTTCAAAGCATGACTGCAGGTTATGTTATATGAAAACAGCATCAGGTTATCAGTGCAAAGCAAAAAAACAACAACAGGTTTTTGGTAAATTTCCACCTTTTTGAAGCCATTTCTATAGAAAGGATCACATGTTAGAAGCAAAGATACAAACATGAATCTGCTTCTATAGCGAGTTTGTCCTGTTTCTGTTGGTGAGGGATGGATGCAGGTCAGCTGTAATGTGATGTTTACAGTAACTGGAACAAAGCCAGCCTCCATGCAGCTGGATGAATATCTGAATGATTATTTCTATAGTGCCAGGAGCTCTAAATTCATCGTTTGGATCAACAGGACGGTTTTTGTGATTTTATTTTCAGGGCCGGTGAGCATTACGAATGTACCTGTATGAATTGAATAACACGGACATCGAGCTCACGGTCGTTGGTTTTGTTGTGGGAACTATACGAGCTAACAAACATTTTTACAGCGGAGCCAATCAGGGTGGAAAATGAAAGCGCTCCACAGTGGGACGTTGAAATGGCAGAGAAAGGGCCATTACATTGTAATACGACGCAGTAAAAGTGTGCGTGTGCTTCTGTTAGAGGAGGACCGAAACAGGCGCCTCAATGGAGCCTTTTTTCTTTGCGTGTGGCGATGACTGTGTTAGCAGGGATGCGCGCACTCATGCATGCATGTGTGACATATTGGGGGCATTTAGATGCAGTGAGAGAAACGACCTGGGTTTTAAAGGGTGAACAAAGGGAGAAGTGGCAGCAGAGTGTTAGGCCTCATTTGCTTTGTGATATTCAAAGGGCACACAGGCTGCAGACACACGTGTGAACGCTTTCTGCATGCGTGTTCACATGGAAGTGTTTGGTAGAGCCACGCTGAGCTGTACATCCTTAAGAGAGCAAAGGAGAGATTCCTGAGTCATCCATCATGCTTCTAGGAGACGAGTGAAGACATCCCCTCCTCCGATTTAATAACTGCCCCCCTCCCAATCCTCTTCTTCTCCTTCCCCATTTAATAACAGCAGCAGAGATCAGCTCCATTAGCCCAGACCTCCTCACACATGCAAATGAGGCCGGCGTTATGGAGGCGTGCGTCACGCGCCGCTGATGCAACCCCTCCTCGACCCATCTTGGCTCCTGGCAGAACAAACCCTGTATGTGTGAGCTCCAAAGAGAGCAGGGCGTGTTACAGTGCTGCTTAAATTGAGACGCATTCTGATTGGAGAAAAGGATATTTGAGGGCCGCTGAACATCTGTTTTAAACACAATCTAATGTCCAAGGAAGACAGGGAAAGGGACCCTTCCTGTCCTGCCGGGACATACTTTGTGGAAAACACTCAAGGAGGGCTTGGAGGATGTTCTGTTTTACAATGTTGTCAGTGGAGGTTATCGAAGATATGTGGATTTTCGGATTTATGATACTCGGATTCTGCGATGGACTGGCGACCTGTCCAGGGTATACCCCGCCTCTCGCCCATTGACTGCTGGGTGCACCAGGATTTTTCCTGTTTGGCTTTGGAGGACACCTAATGTGTCGGCAGCAATTTGGGCACTAATCAGGCTGCCGGCAGTGGTTGACCCGCTCACAAAGGCTGTGAGCGAGCTGGGAGCTTAGCCGTATGCGATTGAACGCAGGCTGGCTGCAGTTGTTGAACTCAAAGGTGAGATGGGACAATGTCTTGGATTTGCATGCCCGTTTCAAGGCCGAAGAGCCTTGGAATATTGGATTCACCATCATGCCAACAAGAAAGGGCTCGAAGGCTGATGGGAAATTCCTGTGCAGCCTGCTCTCAAGTGCTATTTGGGATTCCCCCTTATCAAACCTCCCCTGGATGTTATGGCGGAAGGGCCTAGAATAACTGCTAACCCCCAGAACACCTCTGGATGAGTCCAGAACTGTAACGTCAACAGATAAACTTACATCTTATCAAGAACAATGGCCAGCGTTCATAGGCAAATTGAAAATGTCAGATAGACTTTCATGTTGCTCCAGCCTCCTTTATGACCGTCTGCTAAAAATTCTGTCTCGTGTTTATATGTGCTTTTCTTGTTCTGAGTTTTTTTTTTTATATATATATATACACTATATTGCCAAAAGTATTTGCTCACCCATCCAAATTATTGGAATCAGGTGTTCCAATCACTTCCATGGCCACAGGTGTATAAATTCAAGCACCTAGGCATGCAGACTGTTTTTACAAACATTTGTGAAAGAATGGGTCGCTCTCAGGAGCTCAGTGAATTCCAGCGTGGAACTGTGATAGGATGCCACCTGTGCAACAAATCCAGTCGTGAAATTTCCTCGCTCCTAAATATTCCACAGTCAACTGTCAGCTGTATTATAAGAAAATGGAAGTGTTTGGGAACGACAGCAACTCAGCCACGAAGTGGTAGGCCACGTAAACTGACGGAGCGGGGTCAGCGGATGCTGACGCGCATAGTGCGAAGAGGTCGCCAACTTTCTGCAGAGTCAATCACTACAGACCTCCAAACTTCATGTGGCCTTCAGATTAGCTCAAGAACAGTGCGCAGAGAGCTTCATGGAATGGGTTTCCATGGTCGAGCAGCTGCATCCAAGCCATACATCACCAAGTGCAATGCAAAGCGTCGGATGCGGTGGTGTAAAGCACGCCGCCACTGGACTCTAGAGCAGTGGAGACGCGTTCTCTGGAGTGACGAATCGCGCTTCTCCATCTGGCAATCTGATGGACGGGTCTGGGTTTGGCGGTTGCCAGGAGAACGGTACTTGTCTGACTGCATTGTGCCAAGTGTAAAGTTTGGTGGAGGGGGGATTATGGTGTGAGGTTGTTTTTCAGGAGCTGGGCTTGGCCCCTTAGTTCCAGTGAAAGGAACTCTGAATGCTTCAGCATACCAAGACATTTTGGACAATTCCATGCTCCCAACTTTGTGGGAACAGTTTGGAGCTGGCCCCTTCCTCTTCCAACATGACTGTGCACCAGTGCACAAAGCAAGGTCCATAAAGACATGGATGACAGAGTCTGGTGTGGATGAACTTGACTGGCCTGCACAGAGTCCTGACCTCAACCCGATAGAACACCTTTGGGATGAATTAGAGCGGAGACTGAGAGCCAGGCCTTCTCGTCCAACATCAGTGTGCGACCTCACAAATGCGCTTCTGGAAGAATGGTCAAAAATTCCCATAAACACACTCCTAAACCTTGTGGACAGCCTTCCCAGAAGAGTTGAAGCTGTTCTAGCTGCAAAGGGTGGACCGACGTCATATTGAACCCTATGGATTAGGAACGGGATGTCACTTAAGCTCATATGTGAGTCAAGGCAGGTGAGCAAATACTTTTGGCAATATAGTGTATATCTTAGGGCGACAGTGGCGTTGGATGTTGGAGTTTGCCCTGAAATCGAAGGATTGGCGGTTCAAGCCCCTGCTCCGACTTTCAGTGTCGTTGTGTCCTTGAGTAAGACACTTCACCTGCATTGTCTACTGATGGTGGTCAGAGGGCCCGGTGGCGCCAGAGTACGGCAGCCCCGCTTCTGTCAGTGAGCCCCAGGGTAGCTGTGGCTACAATGTATCTTGCCACCATCAGTGTGTGAGTTTGTGTGTGAATGGGTGAATGAATGTAGTGTAAAGCGCTTTGGTCAAGTCTCCTGACTTAAAAAAAGGCGCTATATGCCATTTACCATATCTCAAACTGTATCCTGTCAAAGATAAATTGTAAATTATGCTTTTTTCCCCCTATCTTTCCAGAGATAAAGGCAGCGCTATAAGGAAACGACTCACAGTGGGACCCTTGGCAGCCATAAGAACGCGCCAAAGCTAGTGTTCTGTGGCACTCATGGCCTCAGTAAATCGTTTCTCCAAGTAGGTCTTTCCTTTGGTCTCCGCTCTGATGGACTCATAGTAAACCTCCATACAGGGAAACTAGCAGGCATCCTTGAGTCCTGACCAATGAGCTGATCTGTTTGGAAGAGGAGCAGCAGCTCTCCTCTGACGTCATTTCCTGTTCGCTCCATTACTCGTCCACATCCACACATGATGCGTTAAAGGTCTGCGCAGGTGTCCAGAGAGCCTCCTTCTTATTCTGGATCTGTTTTAGTTTATTTTGAAAGAAATATTCTACAGAGCGGTAGGGCTTCATGATCACAAAGTTAGTTTTTTTTTTTATCTGGAGCGAAGAGTAACAAGTACTGGAGAAATCCATTCTCCTGATGGACGAAGCTCCTTTTAGCTCACACTATCTGAGATGCTTCCAGTCAGCATTTCAGACAGAAGACAGAAAACAATCCAGAGATTCATCTCCATCTGTAGAAAATATCCTAAAATCTCTGCTTTTGTTATTCCTCTGAAGAAACGATTGAAACTTGTTGCAAACATATTTTCATCGGTGTCATCCTCCTTCATCCGTAAGTTAAAAAGCCAATATTAGCTTTCCTTTAATACGACCAGACATTCCTTTGGGCCACAAAGAGACTTTAGGGGTTTAAATCTTGTAGCCAAGGCAGCGTCTGCAGAATTACCTCCTCCGATGGAATGATTATACCATAGATGTATGCAACGAATCCATTACTAACAAACTGCTTCTGTGCAGCCGCTGAGGAAGGTCCTTTTTTGTACACTGTAGCTTTCACAGCCCTGAAGAACTGTCACACAAATTACTGTAATTATCCATCTAAATGTCTTTTCTGTTCATTTAATGACTTCATTTATTACAGTTAAAGCTAAATTGCAGTTTAAAGCCACAAGCAATGAAGAGAAGCACTTTTCCTTGGCAATCAACACCTGATAATGCTCTTCAGACTTCCATTTAAGATCCATGCATCTGAAAGACTCCAGACTAACAAACGGATTCAGTTTTTTTTTTTTCAGGTTACAGATTTCATTAAGCTGTTCCTGACAACTTCTCAAAGGTTTGCTTGAAGTCACCTTTTCTGTTTGGGTGTAGGATGAAGATTAAGTCCACAGCCGCCTTCTGCTGTTTGCTTTTGCAATTAAGCCGCCACATTGATGTCAGTAGAAGTTCATTAAAATGCTCCTCTTGTATATCGGCGGTAATCGGCTTGATTAGTCAAAGTGTTGATGTTACTAATTCTGCTTTCAGCTCTAAAAGTACAATTTCTCCAAACTTAACGTAAATAAGAGGTAAAGCTGTGCTCGGATTAACAAACGTGAACATCGATTAAACTCTGAAACATTTAATCAAGCAAATAGAAGTGAATAAAAAGGCTTTCTGACACAAACACATCCACTTTTTAAAGTAAGGAAATCATCCTTTAAAGTAAAATCATTGGATTTTTTAATATGCCTTGAAGACTAGATGCACCATTATAGGGTGGCAAGATGTCCTGCTTTAGGCCGGACAGTCCGGATTTTCATTGCATTGTCCGGCGTTGCATCCAGCCGGACGTGTATTTATCCCCCTTTATGAGGCAAAAGGCTTAAAGAGCAGGGCTTTTTTTTCAGTTTTGCTGGGCTGCAACCTAATATCCAATCACATAATTGAAAAAAAAATGCATTGCCTATCTGGTCTAACATTGGCTAAGAGTGGTGCAGCACCAGATAAATATCTGCAGGGGTTGACGTTAAGGATTTTTACCACTTGCCCTTTGGGCAAGTGACTTTCACATTTCATTTGCCCAGAAACAATTTTTACTTGCCCAGTATAATGTTTGATAAATATAGTTCCTAATATTCATTTTTGTTTAAGTTTCCAGGTTCCTGGTGTGTATCTGCATGCGTCAGATAATGAACTCAAGCCTACATTACCGTGTTAACATGCTTTTCAATCCTTCCTGCACATTCTTTTCAAACTAGACTTTGCTTTAAACTGTTGTGTGCTTGGAAAAATATAAATTGTAATGTTAAAAATCTAAGAAAATCTTGACAGGTTAAAAACTTAAGATAAATCACAAGACAGAAGTCAATGTCACAAATAAATAACTTTTATTTTAGAGTCACAGTATGTTTATACAACATAAATGGGACTTTTAACTGACTCAGGATTAGTTTTCCCTGACAAAATAAATGCAGCCGTTTGTCGTTTTGGTAATTACATCAAAATTACCGCTAGGTGGACAAAAATCACGCCATCTGGCGGAAAATCACCCGGCTTTTTCAAATCACGTGCTTTTCAAATCACGCGAGAATGTGTACAAAACAACAAAAATGGCGCCGGCAACGCTTCTGGGTCGTTTTCATCGAATATCAGTGATTTTAAAGTAATTTTGAGTGATAAATCTTTTTTTTTTGTGATCATTGCACTTGCCCGGCAAGGTACAAAGTACTGGAGTTGAAGGGGGATGAGGGGGGAGGGCATCCACTTCTTAAAAAAAAACTTTAAAATCATCCCCCTTCTTAAATGACCATCCTCTGTGACATTTTACGACGGAATGTGTAAAATGTGTGCTATATATTAACAGTAGCAATAGTATTGCCCTTTCAACATTTTGTGGGCTGTCAGCTTACGAGTAGCCTGAGCAAAATATATAAAATCAAAGAAGTGTCCTACCATGACTATGAAGCTGATCCCAGTGGGAAATTAGTCCCTAACTATGTAGGGGCAGTGATAACCATGCTAACTATGTAGGGACAGTGATAGCCATGCTAACTATGTAGGGGCAGTGATAGCCATGCTAACTATGTAGGGACAGTGATAGCCATGCTAACTATGTAGGGGCAGTGATAGCCATGCTAACTATGTAGGGACAGTGATAGCCACGCTAACTATGTAGGGGCAGTGATAGCCATGCTAACTATGTAGGGACAGTAATAGCCATGCTAACTTCGAGGGGCAGTGATAGCCATGCTAACTATGTAGGGGCAGTGATAGCCATGCTAACTATGTAGGGACAGTGATAGCCATGCTAGCTATGTAGGGGCAGTGATAGCCATGCTAACTATATAGGGGCAGTGATAGCCATGCTAACTATGTAGGGGCAGTGATAGCCATGCTAACTATGTAGGGGCAGTGATAGCCACGCTAACTATGTAGGGGCAGTGATAGCCACTTTAACTATGTAGGGGCAGTGATAGCCACGCTAACTATGTAGGGGCAGTGATAACCATGCTAACTATGTAGTGGCAGTGATAGCCATGCTAACTATGTAGGGGCAGTGATAGCCATGCTAACTATGTAGGGGCCGTGATAGCCATGCTAACTATGTAGGGACAGTGATAGCCATGCTAACTATGTAGGGGCAGTGATAACCATGCTAACTATGTAAGGGCAGTGATAGCCATGCTAACTATGTAGGGGCAGTGATAGCCATGCTAACTATGTAGGGGCCGTGATAGCCATGCTATCTATGTAGGGACAGTGATAGCCATGCTAACTATGTAGGGGCAGTGATAACCATGCTAACTATGTAAGGGCAGTGATAGCCATGCTAACTATGTAGGGGTAGTGAAAGCCATGCTAACTATGTAGGGGTAGTGATAGCCACACTAACTATGTAGGGGCAGTGATATCCACGCTAACTATGTAGGGGCAGTGATAGCCATGCTAACTATGTAGGGGCAGTGATAGCCATGCTAACTATCTAGGGGCAGTGATAGCCACACTAACTATGTAGGGGCAGTGATATCCATGCTAACTATGTAGGGGCAGTGATATCCATGCTAACTATGTAGGGGCAGTGATAGCCATGCTAACTATGTAGGGACAGTGATAGCCATGCTAACTATGTAGGGGCAGTGATAACCATGCTAACTATGTAGGGGCAGTGACAGCCATGCTAACTATGTAGGGGCAGTGATAGCCATGCTAACTATGTAGGGGCAGTGATATCCACACTAACTATGTAGGGGCAGTGATAGCGATGCTAACTATGTAGGGGCAGTGATAGCCACGCTAACTATGTAGGGGCAGTGATAACCATGCTAACTATGTAGTGGCAGTGATAGCCAATGCTAACTATGTAGGGGCAGTGATAGCCATGCTAACTATGTAGGGGCAGTGATAACCATGCTAACTCTGTAGGGGCAGTGATAGCCACTTTAACTATGTAGGGGCAGTGATAGCCACGCTAGCTATGTAGGGGCAGTGATAACCATGCTAACTATGTAGTGGCAGTGATAGCCATGCTAACTACGTAGGGGCAGTGTAGGGGCAGTGATGGCCATGCTAACTATGTAGGGGCAGTGATAGCCATGCTAACTATGTAGGGGCAGTGATAGCCATGCTAATTATGTAGGGGTAGTGATAGCCTGCTAACTATGTAGGGGCCGTTATAGCCATTCCAGTTCAGGGACTGACTGTAGTTCTACTGTAAGATGCCTTGGTCAGGATCAATGACCGGCGTACCTGACATGGTTCAACTATATCATGAGTATTCCTTTAGGTTAATAGACTTTGTCAATTAGGCAATGTATGCTTCCAAAAGAAAAAAATCCACTATCCCCCTTCTTTTTATTTTTTTACAACTAGACTGCTGGTTATACATTGATAGAAAGTTAGCATCATGCCTTAGCTTGCATATTGCTACTCTGACTCCACCCTTTTAATAAATTATAGTGTCTGACCATGTGATAATGCTTTTCTGTATATCTTAATGTCCACAAATCATGACAGAAAGACTATCCTAGATGTTTAAAAACAAATTGTATGGGACCAGCCAAGGGCCCGTCAAGGAAAGCGGGGACATTTTGAATGGCTACTACCGTAACAGCTTCCTTTTTCCGCTGGAGAACTGAAACCAGTTGGTTCTCCTCTGAAACTCCTCCAGACAGCGTAAAGAAGTTCCAGCTCCGGATGAGATGAGTCCTGGTGACACCATCAGGGACGGGGCGTCTCATAAAGGTCTGCTGCCCGCCCGAACGCAGCCGATAAAGGAGGCGCAGGGAGAAATCAATATCGCCGACGTCTGTTCATCAGATTTGGGGGGTGGCTTAGACAGTGAAATGTCAAACTCTAATCTCTTTAATAGTCGGATATTACCTTTTAATCCCGCTCTGATTCCTTCACTCTCTTGGTTAAGGCCACCTGCAGACGCCCGTCGAGTGGCGGGGGCAGGAAGAAGGTAATTTCACAGAGATTGGTATCAAAACAGAGCTGGTAATTAAGTGAAATGGGAGAAGGAGGAAGAGGAGCAGCAGAGGGGGAGAACGGGCCGCTTTATGGAGCGCCGTCGCGGCACGGCGACTTTACAGTGAGGGTGATTGACTGCGAGACACGGGGAGGCAGTAAAGTGATGTCGATGAGGAGTGAGGACAAATTGATATGATCACAACACGTCACATTAAAGACAGGCCTGCCATCCATCAACATGATAAAAGGCCTCCTTCATTCCAGCACCAACCCCGCCGCCATTGATCTCAATGCTTCACTTCGCCAGCCGCTAACCATTTATGATAACTATCATTACGCAGTTATGAGGACGCTGACGATCTATCATAGCCATGCAGGCCACAATGAAAAGATAACCCTTGCTAATTTGTTGCCCTGACGAGCTCAAATCATGGAGGGAAATTAGGTAGAAAAGAGAATAATTTCACTCAATTTTTCTCAATTATGTCAGAAAATAAAACAAGGGATTTACAGCTTCTCCTCCCTGAGACGATCGGCTTTATTTGCGTTGCATGGATGTCTTCAGAGGGAGCGGCCAGAGGAAAAGTAACATTGATGATAACAGCAAACATGCTTTTAAATCACTCCTCAGCAAATCGCTAAATCAATATCAATTAGGCTGCCAAAGAGCCCAAATGGACAACTGGCTTTGTTTTAACTAATGAAGTCTGTGGAGAATCCAATCTGTCCTGGTTACCCCCCCACCACACACACACACACACACACACACACCCACACACTGACACACACACACACACACACACACACACACACACACACACACACACACACACACACACACCGCTGCCTTCCTGTCAGTCCCACTCCTCATTACCAACCATGACAGTATAGAAAAACACACAGAGACGCGTCAACAAACCGTTTACACGCCTGAGGACGGAGATTTGGTGGGAATACATTTTAGAGAGGAAGCTCCACTCATCTTTAGGGTAATAATTAAGATTTATTCAACACTGAGCTGCACAGAACCTTTAATGGTTTTCTATAAAGTCAAATTACAGAAAAGAATATTAGATTTATTCAGCTGGAATACAGAAGTTTTTACAAGATATTAGTTCTCAGAACCAGAGCGACCATATCTAAATAATCATCTCAGAACTTCACATTTACATAAATATTTATTTTAAATATCCTCACAAAGCTCGAGCAGGAGGCAATAAAATCATCCGATATTGAAAACAACATCCTTAGCTCGCCTAAATGTTCTCTCTTAAGATTCTCCTTTCCGTTTAACATTTCCTGACGTTTCGAGTTTAACGGCAGCAGAACAGAAATCCAATCTTCAGGTCAGCATGAGGAGGAAGCAGCTTTACTAACTGTTTTATTAATTACCCATTAAAGAAGTAGGATGTTTTCTCTCTTACAGAAAAAATATTACATTTCAGAAACTTTCAATAAATCTGTTTGACCACAAGAGGCAAACATGGGAAAAATTGATGTTCCAACGTGAAGCAGAATGTCATCAGTCAAGAGTTGAATAAAAACTAGCTAGATCTGTTCTAAATCCAGCCCCTAGTGGCTGTCTGAGGGAACTGCACTTCCTTTCGGGTCGTATCCATCCACATACAGATGATTCACCTTACAGGTCAGATTTTAGATCTTGGAAGAAGGTGGAATGAGTCAAAGCTGCTGCTGATGCAGGTCCAAAGACCAGGCTGACTGCTGATGGCAAAACCAACTGATACAACAGATCTACGTCCACTGGAAAACCCTGTTCACAAATAGAGACTGTGAGGTTCTAGGTGTGCTGCTGGTTTAAACTTCCACCTAAAGCTAAAACTGGTAGATGATCTGGATCATCACCACACATTCTGCTCTTACCCTCTTCCTTCACTCTGCTCTATTCTTTGATCAGCAGATTAAGGCGTGGCTCACCTTTCCTGTGTTTCTGTCTTCACTATAATAAGATGCTAAAGCTGTCAATTCTCACTGCTGCCACCCTCTGGTTTAGGGGGGAACTGGTTGTTCCATCAAATAATGTTAATGAATCGCTGGTGAAGATTCTCAGTCATCCAGGTCACAGTCATTTCAGAAAAGTTCAAAAACAATCCACTGGATTTGGTTTCTAAGTTTGAAGATGTTTTGCTTCCCATCCAGTGAACAGGAAGGCAAGATGTCACCTCAGCTCTGCGTATTAAAGAAATGGTTCCATCTGGTCTTTTCTCATAGTAGCTTCATCTGGTCTGTTCCTGTTTGGTTGTGACTCCATCCTGGAGAGAAATATCAGCTGTGCTGCTGCCATCAACACCTTTGTTTCTAGATGTTGGGGATCGGCCTGTTTTTCAGTGTAGTCCTGTTTCTCTGACTGTGACTGGCTGGATGTGCTCTCTTCATCCTCTGACATGGGAGCTGGCTCAGAGCTCGTCTGCCTGGCTGTGTGTTTCCTGCCTTGGGCAGATGGCCGCTCACACTGAGTCTGGATCTGCTGGAAGTTTCTTCCTTTTTAAAAGGGAGTTTTTCCCTTCCCACTGTCGCTACAAGCATGCTTAGTGTGAGGGATTGCATTCATTCAAATTTATGAACCCAAATAATATTAACCAAACTGAATAGAAAATAAGAATAACAGAGCAAGGTTATGTAACACATGCCAGTTTCATTGTTGTCGGACAAACTTGCCCCCACTTCCTCTGCCGTATCTAGACCCACAGCGTTTAGTGCAGACCACGCTTCAGTATGGAGCATACTGCGTCACACTGCTGCGGGGAGTATAACCAGCCTTTGAGCCTGGTTCTGCTGGAGGTTTCTTCCTGTTCAAAGGGAGTTTTTCCTCTCCACTGTCGCTAAAAGCATGCTTAGTGTGAGGAATTGCTGAAGAGTCAATTAACTGTAAAGTGCCTTGAGATGACGTTGTGAATTGGCGCTATAGAAATAAACTGAATAGAATCGGTCCTGATTAATTATCAAAGCCGTATCCGGTGTCTGAAAATGAATCGGGAATCAGGAACCAGCCATAACATTCACGTCTAACTTGAGACATTTCATAAAATAATATTCCTCCCAGCATTCAAGATTTTATTTATGAATCAATGTTCGAATATTTACGAATAATCTGCCTGTTTTATCCCGACTTGAAAAAGAGGAGAGAAGCGTCGATGTGAGCCAACAGGAAGTTAACACTCTGCATAATGACATTAATGGAAGTTGTTAAAACTTTGACACCGTAGATCATGTTGCTACAATAATTTGGATTCATCTTTTACTTCAGTGAAAACACAAACAGAGCACACACACACATGCAAACACCCCCATCCGAGGCAGGCGGCGTGCAGCGAGGCTCCTCAGGGTTGCCATATCATCTTAAAGATCCATCAGCTCAGCAGATATCATATTAGCTCCTCATCTGCATACGGCACAGACAGAATGACAAACGAGAGAGAGAGAGAGGGAGAGAAGGGGCGCTTTCTCCTCGCCTCCTTCATTGCACCTCCTTCCAAACCTTCCCTCCATCTCCTTATCCCTCTCCTCTAACCTCCTAAATTGGATCAGCGCTGCCAGCCGAGCGTGTGCAGGAGTGTGTGTGCACATTGTTGCGGTGTAATCACATCTTTTAAATGGAAAAAGGGGATGAATCTCAGGAGAAACGATGACCACTGGGCCCATATCTGACTCCTGAGCCCCCCCCCCCCCCCCCCCCCCAGTCCCCATTGCCAGTCTTTGTGTCGCCGTATACTCCATCACATTTGCTTTTACCAAGCAATCTAAGAGTCTTGAAAACTTTTCTTCCCTTAGATCCTCCATCTAATTCCCCTCCACAACTTTCTGTCCTAACTTTTCTCTACTTTGAACCTCTAAGCAATATTTTGTAGCTGGGAACTCTAATTATCTTCCTTTTATCATTATATTTATGATGCAAATAAGTATCCTGGGCACTAATCAGACTTTTTAAATGCTGGAAGCTAAAACAAGACATTTAGTATTTTATATTTATGCAGTAAACTGAAGGATTTTACAATAAACTGCTTTATGAAAGAATACTGTTGGTCCTAATTGTGTAGGCTCAGTACAACATTAATATTTCACCCGAAATGTAAAACCTTTGAGCTCAACATTTGCAATGCGTGTAACGTAATTTTCAGCTAAAGTGGTGATGATTGTAACCTCCTGCAGAACAGTTAATCTTTAATGCCGAGGCCTCTGGAGAAACCTAATTTAAAAGCAATAAAACGATCCCAAATTAAATAATCCCAGCCGCCCCTTGTTCTATAAGTTTCCCCGTCCTCGGCCGGCTTAGCCGATACTTTATTGGATTCCAAAAAGCCGTGTTGCATCCAGAAAAGAAAGATTTTGCTGGAATTACCCAGAGAAGGAGTCAATTCCTCTTGATTTTAATGGCTACTACTTCTGTTTTAGCCTTTTGTCATCGCTGTGATGCTTCACCCCTAAAACAGATTCAGAGGAATCCTTAAAGGCTGGAGATTAACCGATTTCTCCTGAATTAAAATCTTTGGCTCTGGGAGCAGCATATGTGCGCAGTAGCCACATCTGATGAAAAGAAGGTGGTTGGTGGAATGTTTTTTTTTTTTTGGAAGCACACATAGCCTAATTAATATATTCTATTAACCTAAAGGAATATGCATGGTGTGATTGTTACATGTCAGGTACGCCGGTCATTGACCCTGATCAAGGCACCTTATAGTAGAACTGCAGTCAGTCTTAGGCTACGTTCACACTGCAGGCCTTAATGCTCAATTCCGATTTTTTTGTGAAATCTGATTTTTTTGTGTGTCCGTTCACACTTCCAAGTATATGCGACTTGTATGTGATCTACTGTGTGAACTGAAAGCGTTCAACCGAAGTGTCCCGCATGCGCACTCGAGGACCCGATGACGTCACATGTAGCAAGCGTCCTCAGTGTTTGCGGAAGTAAACATGACTCGTAATACCGCAGCGTATATTGCGTTCTTTTAAGTTCTTCTCCAACAGGAGCAGGCACATTACGAACTAAATATTTTTAAGAAGATCAAAAAGAAAGAGAGCCAGGTTCCGGTAAGACCCTTCGAGTTTGGTCTGAATCGAGCTATCTTTCCAAATATGAATTAAGTCAGCAACCTCACTTTCTCTCCATTGACTGCTCTCTGTGTTATCTTCCGCCATGGTTGTTAGTTTTTCCCACCTCCGCTTAGTAGGACGCAGATTAGTAACGTTTAGTAACATTTGTCAAGTATCAATGACGTGTAGGTCGGATGAATGCGACCTGGCTGTACAGACACAGGTCGCATTTGAAAAGATCAGATACGTATCGGATTCAGGACCACATATCCAAGTGGCCTGGGTCGCATTTGAAAAAATCCGATCTGTGTCGTTCAGACAGTCATAAAAAGATCAGATACAGGTCACATATGGGCAAAAAAATCGGAATTGGGTCACTTCAGGCTGCAGTGTGAACGTAGCCATAGTCATAGTGAGGGACCAATTAATCTATCAAGATTTGGAACAAAACCTCACAAAACATTGCAAATGAATATCTGAATCCTTTCAAATCAAGTATTTTTAAATTCAAATTCAATCAATTAAATTGAAACAGCTGAAATAATTTTCAAAATCTGAAAAAAATGCTAAGAAATTCATATACATTAGAATTAGCCTGAAAATTAAATAAAATATAATAAATAAACTGTTTATCAGAAAATTAGTATTAATCTATAGGCTAATTTAAAGTAAGCCAGGCTACATGCTGGCAATGAATGAGTTAAAACTATATAACAGGTCAGTGGAACTATATTTACCATTAATGGTTGTTAGAATTACCTCCACTGTCGCGGGAACCCTCAACTCACGCCCATTGATGAGAAAATCGATTGAAATATGAACGAAAGGGGACATTTTAAACATGTTTTCTTATTTCTTATACATGGAGGCCTTAAAATTGATAGTGTTGGTGGACAGACACATTTTAATGGACAGGATTTTACTTGTACGGACACACGTACAAGTGTACGTACACGTACAATGTTTGGTTTAGTTACTCTTTTTTTAAACCAAACGTTGAAAATGTATAGGAGTAAAAGTATACAATTAAGTTCAGAAATATAGTGAAGTAAAAGTGAAATTTATCCAAAAAAAATGTATACTCAAGGAAATTATGATGTACTCAAAAATCTACCTAAAGTTGTAGGGAAGCGGCTGTTCCAACCGTTGAGTCTCTGAATTCTCCCGAGTGTTGGATGACTTTGCATCAAGTGAATCAAGTGAATGTGATTGGTCATTTATTGTTGTGGCGGAAGGTTTGGTTGTGGCCGGTTTGTCGGAACCTACTAGCAGTAAGTTGCTAACCAGTTAGCAACTTAGGTTAGGTTCCCAATGGGAAATTCCATTGGGACCAAGTAGCACAAAATTGGTGACTTAGAAACGACACTGTCAAGGAACGCCATGGACAGAGGAAACATACAAGAGGAGGAGAGTTTAGTGTCGGAGGTCGTGGATGAGTCTCCTCCATCATACATTTTTTATTTAGAGGAGGAAAGCGGGGACGAAGATGTTGTGGAAGAGGACGCCAGGGCGGCAGAAGCTTGGTTTGGTGTAGAAGGCTTCCAGCCGTACATGTTTGAGCCCTTGCCTCACAACGCCGCCAGTTCTGCTAGCTCTACGCCTGCTGAAGACACAGATTTTTTAATAGAAATTTAAATAGACATTTTCTAAATTTTGGGACAATATGGTCTGATAAAGAATACATTTACATACATGTTTAAGCCAGAATGATTTGACATTTAAATATGAATTCCCTACTACTTTAAGCACAGTAGTGAAGTAGTTTTACTTTGTTACTATACAACACTGAGAAGAACATGCCTCTACACTCACCGGCCACTTTATTAGGTACACCTGTCCAACTGCTCGTTAACACTTAATTTCTAAGCAGCCAATCACATGGCGGCAATTCAGTGCATTTAGGCATGTAGACATGGTCAAGACAATCTCCTGCAGTTCAAACCGAGCATCAGTATGGGGAAGAAAGGTGATTTGAGTGACTTTGAACGTGGCACGATTGTTGATGCCAGAAGGGCTGGTCTGAGTATTTCAGAAACTGCTGATCTACTGGGATTTTCACGCACAACCATCTCTAGGGTTTACAGAGAATGGTCCGAAAAAGAAAAAACATCCAGTGAGCGGCAGTTCTGTGGGCGGAAATGCCTTGTTGATGCCAGAGGTCAGAGGAGAATGGCCAGACTGGTTCGAGCTGATATAAGGGCAACAGTGACTCAAATAACCACCCGTTACAACTAAGGTGGGCAGAAGAGCATCTCTGAACGCACAGTACGTCGAACTTTGAGGCAGATGGGCTACAGCAGCAGAAGACCACACCGGGTGCCACTCCTTTCAGCTAAGAACAGGAAACTGAGGCTACAATTTGCACAAGCTCATCGAAATTGGACAATAGAGGATTGGAAAAACGTTGCCTGGTCTGATGAGTCTCGATTTCTGCTGCGACATTCGGATGGTAGGGTCAGAATTTGGCATCTACAACATGAAAGCATGGATCCATCCTGCCTTGTATCAACGGTTCAGGCTGGTGGTGGTGGTGTCATGGTGTGGGGAATATTTTCTTGGCACTCTTTGGGCCCCTTGGTACCAATTGAGCATTGTTGCAACGCCACAGCCTAACTGAGTATTGTTGCTGACCATGTCCATCCCTTTATGACCACAATGTACCCAACTTCTGATGGCTACTTTCAGCAGGATAATGCGCCATGTCATAAAGCTGGAATCATCTCAGACTGGTTTCTTGAACATGACAATGAGTTCACTGTACTCAAATGGCCTCCACAGTCACCAGATCTCAATCCAATAGAGCATCTTTGGGATGTGGTGGAACGGGAGATTCGCATCATGGATGTGCAGCCGACAAATCTGCGGCAACTGTGAGATGCCATCATGTCAATATGGACCAAACTCCCTGAGGAATGCTTCTAGCACCTTGTTGAATCTATGCCACGAAGAATTGAGGCAGTTCTGAATGCAAAAGGGGGTCCAACCCATTACTAGCAAGGGGTACCTAATAAAGTGGCCGGTGAGTGTATGTCCTCCTGTAGTAGAACTACGGCAAGCCCAACTGGACAAACCGGCTTATAAGAAAAAGCAAAGGAGCAAATCGTCTGGATTAAATTCATTTCTAAAAGTTTGACTTTTTTCTCGCCAACTGAACTGACTTCAATTAAAGCTGATTTCTTTCTTTTCTTTTACATTTCTCAGTGTGAGATTCTGTTATTAAATATGAATTTATTGGAAGGCTTTTCATATATCTGCCAAGAGAAGCAAGATGTAATTAAAGTGGCACACTACACTTTATTAGCTGCATGAACAAGTTGGACCCTCTTTTTTAATTCTTCCCCATGAGAAGCTGTGGAAATATTCCTCAGAGATTCAGCTTCACGTTGACTTCCTGATTATCCTGCGACCAACATCTTTCACTGCCGCCACTGGAGAACATTCAACTCACTGTTGCTTAAACCCTCTGCAGTGCTCTGCTCCAAGGTTCCACATGCTGAGAGTTCAGACAGGATGTTCTGCAGAACCTGGATGGAACCAGTGGTTAAAGAGCTGCTGTTTTATTTTCATTATCTAGCATCTCTGAAGTTCAACATCTACAAGGCTCCAGATAACAAGAAATAACAGAGATGGTATAACATTTCTACCATCTAACTGACTCACTGATTCTGTGTAACAGGAAATCAGCTGCTGTACCTAATAAAATGGCCTTCGAGAGCATAGTCTGATGCAGAAAAGGAAGATCATCCAAACCGTCATGGCTGCTATGGCTGCCATCTTATCCCAGAAAAATTGCTACATGGTAATAAATTCAATATGCACCAGGACACAGGACGGGAAGGGGTTCTGGGGACAGGGAGGGGTTCTGGGAACAGGAAGAGGTTCTGGGGATGGACAGGAAATGGTTCTGGGGACAAGAAGTGGTTCTGGGGACAGAAGTGGCTCTGGGCACAGGAAGTGGCTCTGTGGAGAGGAAATGGTTCTGAGGACAGGAAGGAGTTCTGGGGTCGGACAAGAAGTGGTTCTGGGAACAGGAAATGGTTCTGGGGACAGGAAATGGTTCTGGGGAGAGGAAGTGGTTCTGGGGACAGGAAGTGGTTCATGGGACAGGAAGTGGCTCTGGGGACAGGAAGTGGTTCTGGGGACAGGGAGGGTTTCTGGGGACAGGAAGTGGTTCTGGGGACAGGAAGGGGTTCTGGGGACTGGAAGTTGCTCTGGGGACAGGAAATGGTTCAGGGGACAGAAAGTGGTTCTGGGGATAGGAAATGATTCTGGGACAGGAAGGGTTTCTGGAGACAGGAAGTGGTTCTGGGGACAGGAAATGGTTCTGGGGAAGGAAGTGGCTCTGGGGAAAGGAAGTGGTTCAGGGGACAGAAAGTGGTTCTGGGGAAGGGAAGTGGTTCTGGGGATAGGAAATGATTCTGGGACAGGAAGGGTTTCTGGGGAGAGGAAGTGGTTCTGGGGACAGGAAACGGTTCTGGGGACAGGAAATGGTTTAGGGGACAGAAAGTGGTTCTGGGGATGGGAAGTGGTTCTGGGGACAGGAAGTGGTTCATGGGACAGGAAGTGGCTCTGGGCACAGGAAGTGGCTCTGGGGAGAGGAAATGGTTCTGAGGACAGGAAGGAGTTCTGGGGTCGGACAGGAAGTGGTTCAGGGGACAGAAAGTGGTTCTGGGGAGAGAAAGTGGCTCTGGGGACAGGAGGTGGTTCTGGGGACAGGAAATGGTTCTGGGGAAGGAAGTGGCTCTGGGGACAGGAAATGGTTCTGGGGAAGGAAGTGGCTCTGGTTACAGGAAGTGGCTCTGGGGACAGGAAATGGTTCTGGGGAAGGAAGTGGCTCTGGTTACAGGAAGTGGCTCTGGGGACAGGAAATGGTTCTGGGGAAGGAAGTGGCTCTGGGGACAGGAAATGGTTCTGGGGAAGGAAGTGGCTCTGGTTACAGGAAGTGGCTCTGGGGACAGGAAGTGGTTCTGGGTTAGAGTCTGTTTCACATTCTGCTCGTGTTCGGAGAGAGGAGTTAGGAGATCCTGGCAGTGAAAGAGGATAAAAACACGTGTGGCTCTTCACCCCGGCTTAATATCAAAGAGATAAAAACAGTTGGGAGAGAAAAGGCGCTATCACAGAGAACTGGAACAACACTGGTTTACAGAACCGCGACAACGGCTGGGAAGGCAGCAACATACCAGGAGAGCAGGGTGGAGAGTTAGAGAAAAGGAGAGGGATGAATGCAGTGGTATCCTCAGATCTGAAGGCAAATCCCCCTCGGTGTTAGTTCTGCTCGAGCGCCTGGCACTGACACATGAATATTTCATACTGTTGATGTTTAAATCCCATCATTTGCGAGGTGGTGCGTGAGCGTGCGTGGAGATCCATTGAAATGAGGAAGAAGAAGGGGAGGGATGAGTGTGCGTGAGAGAGACAGCGTGTGTTGATCTATAATGCATAGATTCAGTAAGTTCACTTGTGATATAGACTATTGCATCTGTGTTTCAGTATTATGAAAGGGGCTGACGCTCTTGTGCACCTTGAGGCCCAGATTACCGTGCGTTAGCTCATCCATATGCAGCTCAGGCCGTGACATACAATAACAATAAGACAAGGGAAGCGTACTGTACATGTCTGGACCCGTTAACACTGATGCAGCAGATGTTTATCCTCTCAGATCGAAATACAAGATCAAGCCAAGTGGTTCACAGCTCAGAGGAGCAGAAATGACCCAAAACTTAGATTGCTGATGGGTTCTAGTGACTCTGTTCTGGTTCTGGGGCATTTTCCCTTCAGCGTTTGGGTCTAATTGTTGTATGAATCAAAGCTGTTCTGAGTCATTACGTTTCTGCTATAATTAAACATTTCCATTGTGATGCCGGGGATTTCATGCCCCATGACAGAGCCTCTGTCCTGGAGGCACCAGGAATCACTGAATGGTGTGATGAAATTAGAATTGATGTGAATCACAAGTACCAAAGACCAGAGGGGGGGTTTTACAACCTTGCAACATCCACTCAGACGATCCGGTTGGTCCATTTCAGCTCGTCAACAAGTCACAGAATGATAAACAGATAAATCCTTCATCTCCCGATTGGTTCTTTAAGGTGAGCCGGAGGAGAAAAAAGTCTGCAACTGTGATTTTTTTGGGGCCTAAACATGAATACTGGGAATATTATCACCAATCCATTGGACATCTGATATGACGAAGTATTGGGGTCAGGCTAGAGATTTTTTTTCTTCTATTTCGAGAATAAAGTCGTAACATTACGAGAATAAGGTTGTAATATTAGGAGAATGAAATCATCATACAACAACTCGTTTCAGAAAGAAAGCTTTGAGTTCAGACCAACATATAATGGCCGACCAGCGCCACCAATTAGCAACCTGAGTCCACTTTGACATCCCGCCCAATTTGATGCTGCTGTGCTAAAAGATTTCCTTATTTGTCAGACCAGAGCCGAAGAACTTTTTTCTTGTAATTTTAGGACTGTATTCTCCTAATTTTATGACTTTATTCTAATAATGTTACGACTTTATTCTCTGAATTTTATGATTTTATTCTCAAAATAGAAGAAGAAAAGAAATCTCTAGAAATCCAGAACTATGTGTATCTGGAATCTAGTAGCTGATTCCAGGGAAATGGCCGACGCAATGCAATAAGACTTAGTTCAACAAGGGATCCGTCCATCCATCCACCTGTCCATCCGCCCGTCAGTCCATTGCAGGCTAATATTAGCATAGTGATGCATGGCTGACTAATGTTAGCAAAGGGATAGCATAGCTGCCTAATATTAGCATAGTAATAGCATAACTACCTTATGTTAGCATAATGATAGCATGGCTGCCTAATATTAGCATAGTGATAGCATGGCTGGCTAACGTCAGCAAAATGATAGCATTAGTGGCTCATGTTTGCATAGTGCTAGCATGTCTGCCCAATGTTAGCAAAGTGATAGCATGGCTGGCTCATGTTGGCAAAGTGATAGCATAGCTGGCTAATATTAGCATGGTGATAGCATGGCTGGCTAATGTCAGCGAAGTGATAGCCTGGCTGGCTACTGTTAGCAAAATGATAGCATTAGTGGCTCGTGTTAGCATAGTGCTAGCATGTCTGGCCAATGTTAGCAAAGTGATAGCATGGCTGGCTCATGTTGGCAAAATGATAGCATTAGTGGCTAATGTTAGCATAGTGCTAGCATGTCTGGCTAATGTTAGCAAAGGGATAGCATAGCTGCCTAATATTAGCATAGTGATAGCAAAGGGGGTAATGTTACTATGGTGATAGCAAGGCGAGCTAATGTTAGCATGGTGAGCGAGGGGGGCTAATGTTACTATGGTCATAGCAAGCCAGACTATGTTAAGAGGGTGATAGCAGGGAGGGCTAATGTTGGCAAAGTGATATCATGACTGGCTAATGTTAGCATAGTGATAGCAAGGAGGGCTAATGTTGGCCCATATTACTCCTATAGGGGGATCAGAATAAACGTTTTTGAGAAGCACGCTCTTGTGGCCTGTTTTGGTTTGATCAGAGAGGTCATAGGAAAGCATCAAGCTGCTTTCATGCTCACATTGTTGGGACGATTTTAAGTAAAGCCCAAAACCAACACACATATTTTCAATGTAATGCCTCCCTTAAAATGAAGGAAAATCTCATCCTGAGGTAGGTGGGGCCCCTATCTAATGCTTCAGGCATGATATTCAACATGTTGTTGTTTGAGTCCCCATCTATATCTGATGATGACAGGTGAGGGTTGGAACTCCATCAATGTCATCATTACAGCAGAAGATGCCTTGATCCAGCTATCAATCTTCATTTCCATCTTGGCATCGTTTGTAAACAAGACAGTAGAACTGTTGTGGGTTCTGCTTAGCGGCTAATAAACAGATCTTTATAGAGCCTTTAATGTCTGCACACTGGACCCGGAAACATTTCTATCAGAGGCTTCTGGAAGCTCCACAGAGGTTTCATGGATGCTGACAGTGAAGCAGCCGCTCATCCCAGAGGATTATCTTTAGGTTTCTTTCTCCCACATCAAACTCCAGATTAACTTTCTAAAGCACACTTCCAGCTAACATTGTGCTCTCAGAAATGACTAATCAAATTGGAGCTACCTGGAAAATGAATTTACTTTTATGTTCTTCCAAAATGGTAACAGGGAGGGCCAGCAACCTTGTGTTGTAGCGCCGGAGGCGAAAGTAAACAATTAGAGACTCGGTGACTAATGAATTATTTGATTAACGAGTGTGTCAGAAGTAAATCTGTACAAGACTGACACACACTTGTGAGCGGCTGCATGCAAATAGTAACACACTGGGAGAGCGGGGCTCCCTTATCTATACACAGCATTCATGGTTGAAGTGAAATACTGCGCAACTCTTCCAAATTCCTTTTTCTCCCCCACCAACTCCAAACATTTCACCTCTGCATGGTTAAGTGAAACAGCTGGCATATCCACTCCGATAGAGGCTGATAGCACGTGTGGGGCTCTCACAGTGTGTGTATGTGTGCGGAGGCTGTGCGGCGAGATAAGGCCAAGCTGGTTTGTGTTACAGTGACGGATAAAAAGAGAGATTGGTGGAGGGGCGATAGCAAGGCCCTGCGGAGGGACGGCACCAAGGAGGCAACATAGAGAAGTGTGCAAAAGACTCCAGTCCTCCTTTATCTCCTCATATTTACTGGATGTCTTTGCTTTTCTAAGGCAGGCTGTGACGGGCCGTAAATCTTTCTCTTTGCTGTTGATTATTAAGTCAGAGTTCTGCCAAAAGGGCAAACATGAAGGATATATGGATTTATTTTTTCTTTCAAAAACAAATGCACATAAACTACCTTGTGCATATTGAACTTTTACATGTGCAGATTCAGCCGCATGCAGGCTAAATGTATCACAAACAGCAGTCCCTGCTCCTTCTCTCTTGCGTCATTCATGTATGCAGTTCTGCTGCTCTGAGGGTGCTACCATTTAGAGAAACTAACCTCTCTGTGATTGGCTACTTTTCAGGAAATCAGTGTTTCCCAAAACCTTCCTTATCAATCTCTTAATTATCTTGGCTAAATTTCACTTGCATAGATTTAAATTTCTAAAAAAAAAAAAAGCCAGACTTCCATGTTTTTTTAATTGAACTTAAACAATATTTTCGTACTTTTAAACCCTCCTCTCACCATCTATCTGTTCCCAACTAAAATTCTGGACAATTCAATGTCGTAGATATGGAAGAGGATTAGGGCCACTGAAAAAAAACAAAAAAAAAATAGATTTTTAAATATTACTTCTGTTTAATATGGGAAAAAAAGTCAAAATTCTGACTTTAATTTGAATTCTGTCATTTAACAAACATGTTAGCATCAAGTGGTAGCCGTGTCTGTTTTAGAGACTAAACTAGTTCTAAGGTTTTCCACCAATGTGTTACTGTCCCTCCCAAACAACTCGCATCTTTGTCAGTGAAGCTGAGTGCTCACACATCTCTTCCTTCGGGTGCCCATCTACATTAAGATCCACTATTCTGAGATTATGGTCAGAATTCTAAGAAAAAAGTCAGAATTCTGACTGCGTCATCAAAACAAAATGCAGCGTGGAAGCCACAGCAGCATGGAGGCGACCGTGGAGGCGACAAAGCAGCAGTATGATCACTTAAAACAGTTTTATGACCAGGTGGTCGGTGAGGATGATGGCAACAATCTTACATTTCTCTGCAAACTTTGCCCGCCGGCTTTCAGTAAAAAAATCCGCACTTAAACCTGCCTGGTATAATTTTCCAGGATTCCAGTATTCCTTTTTAATATGTACTGAAATGAAATTTCAAATGGAAAAAATAATAAAAAAAACAAAACAAAAAAACATTTGCACCTTAAAGACTATTTTCCTGTTTTTCTTTTAATAATTCCTCATAAAAAGACCATTCAAGCAGCACATTTTTCCAGATGTTTTTGAGAATATAATGTAGGGGTGAAAGCTGCAGCTGCTACTAGTGTGAAGTGAATGGACAGCAACAAAGCGTTAAAGCAACAATGGGGAAATGCTGTCCCCTCAATGCTAATGTAAACCCTGGTTGGATAAGGATTCAAAACTGGATATGAAGATGAAATCTGATGCACAGTTTCAGTGTTACAACTGATAAAATAATTGCTGTCTGTGGTTCTACAGTAGGTTATGGTGTAATTGAGCAATATATGAAAAAAAAACTATGAACAAGTTCATTTTTTGGAACTGTGAACTTAGTTCAAAATTTTGAATTATGAACTATGAACTGAACTAGTTCATTTTAAAATGTGTGAACTGAACTTTGAACTAGTTCACGTAGAAAGAGAACTTTCCCAACACTGCTTATATGTTTGTTTGTCTTTGCTCCTGACTGTACTTGTTTATTGTGATTATATTATTATAATTGTTATATTATTATACTATATTTGTTTTTTATCTGTGACTTTCATATGTCATTGTTGCCATTAAGTGAAATAAAAAAATTAAAAGAAATTTCAGGAAATCCAGCCTTTTTAGAGCTATGAGCTTTAGAGAAGCATTTTCAGGATAATCAGTTTTCTTTTAAAGAGTTGAATTCTGACTTCCTATCTAACATCCATATCTGTATATCTGCAACAGTCAATGCAAACTGATTCTAAATGTTTCTGTCTTAAATTAACATTTGTTCATTTATGTGTCACTTTCCTGTTGGAGTTTGTTGATTGTAATGATTTTTTCTATGTTTATTCTCTTATATAGTTCTTTATCAATTTAATTAATGAATTTAATGCTGTTTATATATATTATTTTCAGCGTTTTATTGTTATTACACTGTTGCAAGTCCAGAGCAATGAAATTAACTCTCTGCATTTAACCCACCCTCTTGGGGAGCATTGTGTGGCCCCTGGGGAGCAGAGTGGGGTCTTTGCTCAGGGACCCATAGTGGCAGTCTGTGGGACTGAGTTTTGAACTCACAACCTCAGGGTTCCCTATCCTACATGACTAAAGGGATGCACGCCCGTTGAGGTAGTTTAAAATTTATTTTTTGTGCAAAACTAAAGCGATAAACTAACGGAATAAACGGGTTTTGACTATGGGTATGCTGGTCTGACGGGGTATGCTCATCTGACAGAACACCGGTACTCAGCCACTGTCGTTGTTTTTCAAGCACACAGTGCAGATAAAGCTGTCAGGTACAGGAAGTGGACAGTAAAAGAAAGAAAAAGAATCCAAAAACATTAAAGAAAACCTTCAGAAAGCTCTAAAACTTTTCAATCACATCTGCTTTAAAAGATTCCACAGAAACCCACAACTTTAAATCTACACTCACCCTGTTACACGGAAAACCCAGCGGAGCAAAGTCCCCTCAGAGGAGCCGGTAATGAAAAACATGGAGGGAACATTAGGATTAGATGAGAGAGAGAGTCTGTTCTTATATGCATCAAATGTCCAAAGCAAAGGCTACCGGCTGAACTGAAGGCTGCAGAGGCATAGTGATAGATAGAAGGAGACAAGTTGTGTTTGGCTCAGTGTGTGTGTGTGTGTGTGTGTGCGACTCCCAGAGTGGTGTAATGACCCCCCAAGGGACCAGGACCCCGGGCATCGTCTCCCTTCTGACTCTTGGTTGTCAGCTGTGAGGAGGGAGGGAAGAAAAGTGATGGTGGTGAAAAAGGAGACGACGGCAGGGACAGCTGCCAGCTCCTCTGGACCGTAATTGGCAGGCTGAGAGAGTATAGACAGAGCGGCACACACAGGCTGATGTCCATACACCTTCAGCTAAAGCCAATCCCCCAAAGTGACAGTGAGGTGGTCAAAAGCCACAAACCACCTGCTACAAGTCACCGAGCCTTCATCCAGCCACAGGGGTCTGCTGGCAGCGAGGAGCGGGGCCTTTCAGGTAGGCCCAGGGGTGAGGAGGGTGAGGCAGACTTATTCCGTGTGACACCGCCAATCACATCCCCCGTAAACAAGCCGGCGGACCCACCACACCCGGAACCCGCAGCCTGAGTGACGGCTCCAAATCACAGGCGACAGCTTGACTGGCAGGTCGGTATGGGCCCAGGGAGGTGGGGAAATATGAAAAATAATAAGCTGTAATATTATCCAGACAGGAGGAGGGAGGTGGGGGGGTGCAGTGAAATGCAGCCATGAAGCCATCTGGGAGTTTGGCTTCCATTCCTGCTTTGTGCTCAGAAAACACGAGGAGCAGGAGACACAGACGACCAGGATGGAGCAGAAACGTTGAAGAACCGAACGCTTCTCTGCACCCTGAACTGGTTCTGCCCGTCTCCTGTGGTCGCAGCAGAACCCAGCAGAACCCTTCCAACCAGAAAACATTCCGCCCAGACCAGAACCAACCTGGAACCTTTGGGACGTTTAGAACTGCATCTGGTGGTGGCAGACTGCTGCTAACGAGCTAACTTTCATTGAGATGAAACAGAAATATTGAACGATTTTAAAGCTTTGAGTTGTGGTCCGAAAGTGGAGGAATCCAGGGACGGATTTAGGAAATTTGGGGCCCTAGGCAAAGACAGTCAGGGGGCCTCTGAATAGTGAAAACAACCCATTAAACACACCCATTATGCAGGAAGAGACATTTTAATAGAATAGACATCCATTATCAGTTCTACGTGTTGTCCCTCTCTTCTTGTCTTCTTGTCCCTTTTCTTGTTGTTTTCCTCTCTATGTTTTGTACTCAGCTGACTTTTCATGCTGTCTCTAAAGGAAGGAACTATTTTTTCCAAGCACTAAGCTCACTTAGCTGATTGCTCCTTCCTGTGTTTCCAAAAAGGCCAAAGTAAATAACCCAGTCCTTCTTTTCACTGTAGACAAGCCATGATCTGCTTCTCTGTTCTCCATTTTTCATTTGGATGAAATAATAGCTGCATGAATCATGACAGCAGACAAGATAGAGGAGAGCAGGAGGCGGGGTTACCAATCTACTCACTCTGGAGAGCAGAGTTCGCTGCTTTTAGATGTTGTTACCAAAGTCTCCAGTAGCAGAAAAAAGTCGCTAGATTTGGCGCTAGGTGCTTTTTTGAAATGAAAGCACCAGACGGTTCAAAAAAGTCGCTAAATATAGTGACAAAAGCGCTAAGTTGGCAACACTGCTCTTGGAATTGTTTGTTTTCAAATGGTTTGCTGCTGCCTGTTTGGATCTTTTTGAACATGTGCAGCAAATGGACTGATCCAATATGGTGGACACTGAAGGGGGGGCTGAGACAAACTTATTATAAGCGTTCTGATTTTCTGAGGATTTTCATCAGAAACATAATGTGCACAAATAGGGAATAGTTGTATTAACTATAAATGTAAAAACAGTTTTATGAGCCCCCAGGAACTTGGGGCCCTAGGCAACTGCCTAGTATTGCCTAATGGTGAATCCCAACAGAGGAATCTACCAGTGAGTTGAAGTAGATATTGGGGGTAAATGTTTTCTCCACTCTTAGAAACAAACCAATAGTGTCTCTATAGATCTGACCTCAAACAGAAGGCCCAGTGGTTCCAGATGTAGGTGGATGGACCCTGACCACACAGACGGTATCAGACCTGTGTTCTGCTCTACAGAACGTTGGACTGAGCATTTAGTTCTTCTCTGCTAAAATAACACTGGATCTGATTAATGAACAAAGAAACCGGCTGAGCAGTACACTACACCCAACTGGTTAAATTGTGCCAAATGCGTTTTTCCACTTATTAAACAGGATCTAGCCAGACAAATGTGCTGGTTTACATTACTGGAGACCTTCTGCATAAGACAAAGCCTTTGCTCCTCAGATTTAGCCGCTATTTCATTGCAAGCTTATGTAACGCATGTCATTTACATCACCTGAAATAATTGCATCATTACTTCTGAATCACAGGCGTAACTTTCTGAAGGACTGGTGTGGACATATTTCCATCGCTTTAAGACATATTCTGATTTGCTGATTTTTCTCATAGTAGCTTCATCTGATCTGTTCCTGTTTGGCTGTGACTCCATCCTGGAGAGAAATATCAGCTGTGCTACTGCCATCAACACCTTTGTTTATAGTGTATTCCTGTTTCTCTGGCTTTGACTAACTGGATGAGTTTTCTTCATCCGGGGCCGCCTTTTACAGCTGCTTTTTGTATCTCTGCTTCTGTCTCCTTGAACCCCAGTCGGCCTCAGCAGATGGTCGCTCACACTGAGCCTAGTTCTGCTGGAGGTTTCTTCCTGTTTAAAGGGAGTTTTTCCTCTCCACTGTCTCCGCTACCAGCACGCTTAGTGTGAGGGATTGCCTTCAAGTCAATGAGTCGATGCAATCAGCTGGTATTCCTTAGATAGAAAACTTTAAAACAATTTGACTGGATGATCTGGTGAACTGTAACATGCTTTGATATGACATGTGTTATGACTTGGCGCTATAGAAATAAACTGAAAATTTAATTTGCGGTCGAGACACAAGAAGGGAAAGCTGTAGATTTAAAGGTAAAAAAAGATAAATCTCCAAGTTTACCAGAAGGTTTACAAGAAAAAAATATGCTATGCTATAATTAAATGCAACATATCTTTTTAGCCTTGTGTAAATTAGCAAGACTCAGAAATAGCTGCACCAGCCGACCCAGAGACAACCAAACTCCCAGGACACAGACTCAGAATTAAAATATAAGAAGCCTGCACGAATTTAAGCACAAATAACAGAGAAAAAAAAGATTTTTGAAGATATGTGGGACAAATCTCTAAATTTTTTATTTCCTCTTGCAAGGGAGGATAATCACTGATGTACCTGAAAGGAAACCATCCATCAATCCATCCATATTTTTCTGGATGGATGGAATTGCAATTTTACTTTCCAGGGATGCATGAAATATTGATTTTGGGATCAGAATCATCTGTTATTTGTCATTTTTTTAATACATTAATGTTTGTGGGCCCTTTATAAATAATGCACTAAAAAGCATCTGTCTAACGATCTATAAGTATAAATATCAGTGTATAATGGTTCTCTTTAATGTGTTCTCAATAATAGAGATTGATTATTCAATAAATATGTTTGAGCTCATTTTTGAAAAATACAAACAACTAATGAAAGCATTGAGGTTCAGCAATTGTAGGTCCATTAGCCCCCACTCTGACCCCTCCTTTCCAGAAACGTCCTAGTCAAAGTTCAGAACAAATAAGTCAGCTAAGGAGGACGTGATCATGCGATGCGGCCACAACCTGAGAGCTTTAGAAATAAACAAGGAAATATTTCAATATGATAAAGACAAACTAAAGCAAAGATTCTCTAACGAGAGGTTTGTTAACGAGGTGAAGCTGATTGATTCCCAACATTAAAGCAGGAAAACCTTCTGAGATTTGGTTTCATAGCAGGACCACCCCAGCAGGTGTGGGGACGCCGCCGCCGCCGCAGCAGCTGCTTCCACTTTCAGCAGAGAGCATCACAATTTACTGCAGCTTAAAGAGTCAAAAGCAGCATAAAGGAACTGGAGAAAGCATCTCCATAGAGAACAATGGATGGAGGAGGAAATTAGAGGTCAGAGGAGGAAGACGAGGAGCGTGGAAGTGGTGAAAGAGAGGTTGAAGAAGTGAGGAGAGGAGGGAGGAGCAGCGGGAAAAATTCAATATATTTTTAATCTAGCGGATGTAATCAGATTATGCGTCTGCCAGGAGCGACGTATTTCATAAGGAATAACCAGTTTCTCAGAGGGGAGGGGAAGTGGAGTGGCGAGGAGGAGCGGTGGAGACGGGCACTTTGGTCGGCCGATCTACATCGACACTGACAGATTCTAATAAATGTGCTGGGAGGCGCCCGGAGAAACACAATGCCGTGTAATCATTTTATCACGACAAACCGGAATTCCAATGCTGTCCCATGTGAGCCGAGCTGGGGGGAAAATTAAATTAAGCACGGATTGCTCCCGCTCAGGGAACGAGGCAGAGGCAGGACGGTGGGGAGCGTTCCCACACAGGGGACAGGATTCAGGTTCTGATGGACTCGCAGAGAGCAGGTCCGGTTTCAGCAGCTGCACTTCAATTAGACACAACATCCTGGAGAATCAGAGCAGGGTAACCAGAACCAGCCCACGAGGTCGGCTCAGATACGGCTCAGCTTCTCTTCTTCCCTCAGTGACAACAAGGATGCCTTCAGACGACAACAAGGGCCCCAGTTATCGTAGCGCTGATGGCTAATCAGGGCCCTCAGACTTAGATTTAGACAAGTTTTATTGTCATTTTGTTTAGTACAGCTTTTCAGACAGTAAATGAACATTTCCCTTCCTTAGAGTGCAGCAGTGATCAAATGTAAACAGTGTGGGAGGGAAAAAACAAAACAAAAAAACGCATTGATTGGAAGTTCAAAGCATTAATATATATATGGTGCAATTATGCAGTGTTTTGGTTTGGTGTTATCAGTGTGATGCAGAGTCTGTGACATGATTTTTTCAACAGTTCATGCAGTCTGATGGTGGTGGGGAAGAAGCTGATGCAGAACCTGCTGCTCCTGCATCAGGGTTTATACAGGAATTAATACATTTTATTTAATGCTCTTTTAACGCTCTTAGAAATCATTTTAATGCCATCAACAAGTACCCATGACTGTCATATATATGCAGCAAAATCATTCATTATCTTTACCTTCGACAGGCTGCAGCCATGTCCTGAATTCCTCGTTTTCCAGCCATTTTTGTTGAAATTAGCATGATCTCATTCTCTAGCTTTTTCTCCGCCTCAAGCTTCTTTTGCGAACAACTTAACGATCAACCGGAAGCAGTTCTATGGAAATATATATATGATGAAACTGTTTTTATAAAGGTTTTTCTTTTTTTTTAATAAAGCATTTTATAATCACATTTAATGAATTTTAATGCCAATTAAGGCCTTAATTTAAAATATAATAATTGAATGACTTTTAATGATTTTTAAAGGCCCGTGGAAACCCTGTGTATTGAATGCTTTGAAGTCTCTTCCCAGAGGGCAGCAGGGAGAACAGTCCATGGTGGGGGTGTGTGGGGTCATTTATGATGTTATGGGCTCGGGACACGCTGGGATGAAATGTCTTTAATGGAGGGAAGAGGAGCCCCAATGATCTTCTCTGCTGTTCTCATCACTCTCTTCACCTTCTTCCAGTCTGAGACGCTGCAGCCTCCACACCACACAGTCGAAGCGCTTCTGTGCAATTTTGACCAGTGAGGTGGTGTTTACATAGCCTGGGTGCCATTCCGAACTTAGTCCCACCCACAACGTTTGAGGTCGGGAAGTTCGGTCTGGCATTGCTCAACAGTAGCGCGAGTATGCTCGCACAACATCTGGCGGGCCAATCAAATTGTCAGGGCGGGCTTTATACGATGATGGACAAATGATCAACAGTAACGTAATCAACCACGTCACCAAAGCGCGCTTGGGTGACAACAACAATGGCTGCCGCCGGAGAGTTGAGGTGAGTAGATTCTGCTATTAGGTCTGTTCTAGAAGATATCGACAGCAAATTAATTTTAAAAGAGGAACAGAGAAACACGATCAAGTCTCATCTTCTTATTTTAGGCGTGCAACTGCACGCTTTGATTTTTGATGACAACAACTATGCGTCGCTTAACATACGTCACGCACTCCGTTGATCTTATTGGTTGTAGGTCTATCCAGAGGCATTTTTTTTTTCCTGGTTCGTTCGAAACACGCCCCATAATCACAGCTCTATGGAGAAGTATCAGACTCATATTCTGACTAGAATTGAGTAGGACTACGTCAGGCTAGTGTTTACAGTCCAGGTGAGGGTGTCTGTGATGTGCACCCCCAGGAATTTGGTGCTGCTGACCATCTCTACAGAAGAAGAAGACCATCTGAAGCCAACGTGCCTCATGGGAGCTGAGCGGGATCAGGATGAACTGGAGAGCTGCAGGATGTGAGGTGGATCCAGGACGCTGACTGAAGGTCCAGTTCAGTCCAGTAACACCAGCTTGACTGGCTCCGTTTATGGTTAATTTAAAGCTTTTTGAGTCCACCTGATTCCAGGATTCTTCAGGAAATGAAACATTCAAGGTCCTTCAGAGTGGCTGGAAATTCACTGACCAAGTTAAAAGATCTTAAACAGTCATGGAGGTGAAATGCTCCAGTTTCCTGCAGCATCTTCATCTGAGAAGGAACTCATTTATATTAATGTTGGACTTTAAAATCCTTCCCAGGTCAGCTTCTACATCCTTCCTGCTTTATTTCCTCATCTTTGTTCTCCATCCCTCATCATCATCATCATCATCTGGTTCTCTCATCCTGAGAGAGAAGTTCTTCCAGGTGTCCCTCTCTGAAGGTGGTTCCATAAACGCTTTACCACAGCTCTGACCCAACCTTCCAGAATCTGAACCTCCAGGTTCAAAAGCACCCCATCATGAGGTCATCAGAACAGGAAGTGACGTCGCTCTTTCTGTTCAGCTTAAATCAAACTATGTGCTGCAGTGAAGCTGCGATTGTTTGCAAATTAACCCGAGTTCCAGATATTTAGAAAAAATGTATGGAAAAAAATAAAGAATGATTAGAAAAAAATCAAAGTTAGAAAAGTTCTTGTTCACTTTGTTTGGCTTCTGATCATTTCAAACCAAAATCATCTCCTTAACCTTCCTTTTATTTTCCTTTTATTCCCAGTTTGGATCCCGCTAAGAGTCCCAGTGTGAAAGTCCAGCTCATGGCTGCTCTCCTCTTTATCTCTGCTGAGGTTCTATGGAGAAAACCCAGAATCTGAAGCTGCTGTGACTCTGGGACAGAAACCGCCCGCGTTCTGGGTCGCCACGGTTACAGCAGTTGCGCGTCGCTGTGGAAACGCTGGGAGATAAAGAAGAGCCTGAAAGATATGCTGCTCCTCTCTGCTGTCGCTCTTTCATCACCACCATCAGCGCTCTGACCCGGCCAATGAGGAAGGACCAAGGATTTGCATAATTAGGCCCACTCAGCGGACAAGTCCCACTCCAGACTAGGATGAGGGTGTCTCTAGTGGGCGCCCTCCATTTCAAACGTGGGAGACTGCCTGAGTTAGATAACAGGAGGACACGGTCCTTATTACAGACAACTTTAGAGTTTTTATATGTAAAGCTGGAGAGGTTGAGGTTTTCTAATGGATCTGACCTGAAAATCATTTGGACTGCTGGACTGAAATGAAACAGGAGCTCCTTAAGAAGACCAGAAAATGATGCAATCGGTATCGGCGCGTACCAACAAACAGGGCACTGATACCATTTTGAGAGCCAAAAGTTTATTCAACTATTGTCACCCATTCCAGGTAGGCAATAAAAAGTTCTACTGGATTCACTTCCTGCTTCACAAAGGTAGGCAGCAGCTTGACAAAGCCATGATGGCAATTATTTTACATCCAAGTAGTATGCAGTTCTTCATGTATACACATCAATTTCAAACAGATGGTATCGGTATCGGCCAATACTGCACAGCCAGGTATCGAGAATGGGTATCGGGTCAAAAAATGTCATCGGCGCAAAACTAGTCATAACAGTGTAGCGTGGAGAAGCTCAGCCTGTGGTTCTGGTCCAGTGCACTGCAAAAAAATCTAAATCTAGATAAGTCATTTTTTCTTAAAATAAGTGCATTTGTTTTTGAATTGAGGAGGTAAAAGAGACATTTTGCCAATGGAACAAGAGAATTTACACTTAAAATAAGAAAACACAAATGCATTGTCTTATTTCAAGTGCAAGTTATCTAATATCTTATTTTAAGTGTAAAATTACTCATTCCATTGGCAAACTATCTCATTTACCTACTCAAATTAAGGGTGAATACACTTAATTTAATAATTTTTTTACTTATTTCTAGATTGTTTTTGCAGTGGAAGCTTTGACCTTTAGGAAGCACGGAAGCACAATCCATTCTGAACATTCGCCATCAGCTCATTTTCGCGTCCATATATAGATCCGGGTCGCCCTCGATTTTACTTTGTTATAAAGACCTAAATGATGTTTTCCCCTCCCCAATAATAGTAAACGTACTAAAATATAATGTGTTAAAGGTTAATAATGTATTTCTGGGGAAAATAAATGCCTTAAAATGTTTAATCACTCTGTGTCTGATCTGCACCGGAAATGGGATCCTACGCTACTTCCAGGTACTAACTTTTTCTGCTTTGGATTTAAACCTAATTCTAGTCTTTTTGAGTTTTTTTCCTTTGGTTCTAACCTTATGGTATAGCGCGTAATATAAAGAAAGAAACAACTAAAATTCAGATAAACATGGTTTAATTATATTTTGCTGGACTGCTCTGAGCATGTCCAATGATGAAGAAGTCTAATGAAGAAAATGTAAAAAGCATCAAAATTTTCTCACAAAAGTCATAAAATATTATTTAAAGATGTGTGTTAGCATGCTTTAGTGAATTAAGGTTAGAAATAAGTAATTTGAGAACCATTACTACATTATTTATGGACACCTGGATGTATATCTGTTCGCACATGGGCAGGATGGATCGTGCTTCCAGGACGGATCGGGTAGTGACTGTCCCGTTAGCTCATTATCGATTCTCTATGGATCGGGCCTGTTGGGCTTTGGTTAGCTCAGGTTATCCTTATGCTTTTTCTACCAGTTTTCCTTCCACTCAACTTTCCCCAGCTGTGGATGGTTAAAGCCCTTTGAACTCCCAGCTTTATGGGAGAGCAATCTTTGGGTTTCCTTGAGTCATGAGCATCACAATTAACAGAACTCTGTTTCTACTGGAAACACTTTAATCCAGTTTCACTTTTAAACTGGCACTGAACCACTTTTTAAACTCTTCACATAAAAATGAAGAGTTTTATGTCTGCCGTTCTCTCGACACTCTGAGGCCAAACGGATGAAAATTAAGGATTTAAAAGGTTTGATTCAACCATCAAAGAAAACATTTAAAAAAAATCTGATGAAGGCAGAAAACTGAGTGAAAAGAGCAAACCTTGATATATATTATTCATTGTTCACATCTAGATATTTTTTATTCTTGTTTTTCACTCTACTTTTAAAGGGAACCAATTACTTTCCTTCAATTATTTCAGTTTATTCAACTATAAAAATCCTAAATGTTTTTATCACTTTAATATAAACTAGGTAAAATAAACTCCCAGCCCCCTACAATAACCACATTCTCATGTTAAAGCTGCTTCGTTTGCAACAATATGAACCACAAAAATCATCTGATGGTCTTTTTTGATGTTTGTTTTGAAATTCTGCTTCCAATTAGCCAATTGTCAGGATTTTATAGCTGCAGCTGTTCGACATGTCTGAGACCAGGAGGAGGATCTCAGGGAGAGTTTGGGAAAGAAAACATTGTTGGCTTTTCCTCCATAGAACAAGTTTTAATTCAACACTCAAACATTTGGAGTTTATTTAATTAAAAATGTCTTTAATGTTTCTTCCTGATCTGCTGTTAGTCTGAGAGAAATGATAAAAAATATTGAAGACAGAATCCCTGCAGAAATGATTTCATCTTTCCCTAAATCCTCCCAGAACAAGACATGGAAGTTTCCGGACTGTCCCTGATGTCCAGGAAGTTTGATTCCCAGAAGCAGTAAACGGTTTTGCTCCGTCTCAATTAGTCAGCAGTGAAATGTTTTTTCTCAGAACCAATGGTCCTAATTATCGTCTAAAGTGGCTCTAATGGACCGGCTGGTTCCGCTAAACACTAAAAGGACGACAGCCTGGTTTCCATATCAAGGACATTGGAGTTAAAAGGAACAGAAAAGTCCAGGCAGCTTGCTGGTTATTTAGAGAAATAAAAAAGGTTTAAATTTAGGTTTTCTAATGATGTATTATAAACATTTTTAATCATTCTGATTTATTGGAGATTTTTTTCTGATCCAAACCAATTTTTTTGGGGGAAAGATGCTGACATCTTTGGTCTGCTCCTGGTTAACCTCTGAATAATGAAATGATGCCTTTAGCTTTGAGAACCAGGAGAGCCTCAGAGGAACCGTGGTTCTAAGGATTCCTCTGCTGATGATCTGGAAGGAGAAACAAACTCTTCCCATAAACATTTTATCACTGCTGTACTTTAAGACATGGAAATGTTTTGAAAGCTGTACTGAACAAAAATTCATTTTGTATGCACCCTGTGTGTACACAATGACAATAAAGTTAGTCTAAGTCTAAGTTAACAGGAAAAGGGCTGAATATCACTTTAACGTATTACTGCCACCTAGAGGGCTGGAGTGGTAAATGATGCAGTTCTGGTCTGTTGGTTTTAGCCCAGTTTGATTCATTTAATAATATGTTTGATTTTGTCAATTTGTTGGAATTTGTTAAAATTTATTGGACGTTGTTAAAATTTGTTAAAATTTGCTTGGAATGTGTTAAAATTTGTTAGACTTTGTTAAAATGTCTTAAAAATTGGTTGGAATGTGTTAAAATGTGTTAGAATTTGTTGGAATTTGTTAAAATTTGTTGGACTTTGTAAAAATGTCTTAACATTTGTTGGATTTTGTTAAAATAAGTTGGAATTTGTTTAAATGTGTTAAAATTTGTTGGACTTTGTTAAAATGTCTTAACATTTGTTGGACTTTGTTAAAATTTGTTGGATTTTGTTAAAATGTGTTAGAATTTGTTGGAATTTGTTAAAATTTGTTGGACTTTGTAAAAATGTCTTAACATTTGTTGGATTTTGTTAAAATAAGTTGGAATTTGTTTAAATGTGTTAAAATTTGTTGGACTTTGTTAAAATGTCTTAACATTTGTTGGAATTTGTTAAAATTTGTTGGACTTTGTAAAAATGTCTTAACAGTATTGGATTTTGTTAAAATAAGTTGAAATTTGTTTAAATGTGTTCAAATTTGCATGGAATGTGTTAAAATTTGTTGGACTTTGTTAAAATGTCTTAACATTTGTTGTATTTTGTTAAAATTTGTTGGACTTTGTTTAAATGTGTTAAAATTTGCTTGGAATGTGTTAAAATTTGTTGGACTTTGTTTAAATGTGTTAAAATTTGCTTGGAATGTGTTAAAATTTGTTGGACTTTGTTTAAATGTGTTAAAATTTGCTTGGAATGTGTTAAAATTTGTTGGACTTTGTTTAAATGTGTTAAAATTTGCTTGGAATGTGTTAAAATTTGTTGGACTTTGTTTAAATGTGTTAAAATTTGCTTGGAATGTGTTAAAATTTGTTGGACTTTGTTTAAATGTGTTAAAATTTGCTTGGAATGTGTTAAAATTTGTTGGACTTTGTTTAAATGTGTTAAGATTTGCTTGGAATGTTTTAAAATTTGTTGGACTTTGTTTAAATGTGTTAAAATTAGCTTGGAATGCGTTAAAATTTGTTGGACTTTGTTAAAATGTCTTAACATTTGTTGTATTTTGTTAAAATTTGTTGGACTTTGTTTAAATGTGTTAAAATTTGTTGGACTTTGTTAAAATGTCTTTAAAATTGGTTGGATTTTGTTGAAATTTGTTAGAATGTGTTAAAATTTGTCCGACTTTGTTATAATGTGTTAAACATTGTTGGCGCTTTTCGGCCTGCTCTACAGGTTTGAAGCACTTTTTTCGGTGTCTAGGGTAAATTAGGCTACGTTCACACTGCAGGCTTTAATGCTCAATTCCAATTTTTTGCAAAATACGATTTTTTTTTTTTTGTGTTGCAAGCCAGCGTCCTCTGTGTTTACGGAAGTAAACATGAATGGTAGAGCTGAAGCGCAACTAGCGATCTTTCCCAACCTTAAAAACTCAACCTTTTCAAGATGGTTAAGAAAAGACTGCTCTCGTCCGCCTTGGTTGTTGTTTTTCTTCCCCCTTATGCGTAGCAAGAAGAAGAGTAAACTTTGTTGAGTATCATTTACGTTCAGGTTGGATGACTGTGACCTGGTTGTTCACACTCAGTTCACATTTAAAACATCAGATTCATATCGGATTCAGGACCACATAGCCAAGTGGCCCGGGTCGCATTAGAAAAAATCGGGTCTGTTTTGTTCAGACTGCCATGAAAAGATCAGATCCAGGTCACATATGGGCAAAAATAATCAGATTTGGGTCACTTCAGGTTGCTGTATGAACATAGCTTTAAATGCTGTATTCAACAGACTCATCTACTGTAGTGAGTCTTGAGTCTTTCTGAGCAGATTGGTATTTTCTGTTGGAGGATTTATGACCAAAAAGTGAATAAATGGTAAATAGCATGGACTTATATAGCAGGAGACGTGACTAAAGCGCGTCACACAACATTCAGTGACGTGCCTCTATGATTTGCAAATTGCATTTCTTAATATGATGATTAACTGTCCAGCCAGACTATAAGTTAAACCTTTTCTGAGTTCTTTCAACCATTGACATTTGTATCCTGTGAGTCTATGAACAGTTCTGACTGGTTCACCAGACCCAAATAAATCCAAGGTTTGAATCCCACACAAAACCTGCATTGGATCAAATCAGCGATGTCGGATTAAACGGTAGACCTGAAGGAAACAAAACAATTATTTTCATCTATATGTTATGATTTCCTAAAATACAAAAAATCTGCAAAAGTTCATTTCAGCTGAATACAGAAGTTACTTATTTATCTGCTCCTCACAGCTTGAGGTTATTAGGCTGCATGCAACATTTATTCTGAGAGTTCGAAGCGCTCTAAGGCCGCAAGTGAACCAGTCAGGAGGAAGCAAACACACGAGACGGAAAACAAGTTAGACAACAAACAACATCAAATATGCTCATCTTGGAGAGAAAGACGAAGAGGAGTTGAGCCAGCGCTCATTATGTCTGATCATATCTGCTGGTTAAATCACCCTAGAAAGAAAAATTGGATTTTCATGCAGATCTCTGCTTGCATCTCTTTTCTGTCATTTTGAAGTCAGACGATCCAGAACAAGAAGTGACATTTCTGTGGAGGTTTGTGGGGATCTACAAAGCTCTGGGCTATAATCGTCACTCCGTCACTCATTTGACAAATGCACTTCCTTCGGCATTCATCCCTTAGCTCCATTATTGATAAGAAGCCTGCCTGCCGCAAGCAGGGCGCATTCTTAGCATATTCAGGAAAACTTTCAACTTCTCCTGCCAACCATTTAAATCCATTTCACAACTCGGCTGTTTGGGAGAACCAGCAGCTGTTTTGACTACAGGTAGAGAAACTAATGGAGTGAAGAGAAGGTCGAAGCTTAAAAGCCTCGCTGCGATCCTGACACAATGAAATAAAGAACAGGAATGGTGGATTGATTGCTGGTTGTTACCCGACAAGGTCATAAACGCAGCAAAGCAATCCCCTCAGCCATTAGCTCCGGTAAAGATTTATTTTACGTTCATGTCATGCTCTCAGGTTTCCCAGAAAACAGCCGTGTCTTGTTATGAAGTAATGGCCTTAATCAGCGCTGAGCTGGATTCCTGAAGCTGGCCTCGCCGCTTCGCCATCGCTGTTTGGTTTTCTCCATGGAAACAGCCAAGGCGTCCCAGAGCATGACAACACGCCCCGAGAGCTAAACAAATCCGTCTTTGTGACGCTGGAGGAGGAATTTAGAAATTTTTTGTCGGTCCAACGCAGAGAGAAGCACAGCGCCTCTCGCTTCAGAAAGACAGAACTAGCCCAGAAGGAAGGGAAGGACATTCAGCTGACTGCAGCAACAGGTAGGGCAGGGGCAGCACTACATTATTGATTGCTCTTCACACTAAAATAAAACTGCAGACCTTCCTTCATCTCCTCTGGTGTCTCCTTGGAAGAACACTAAACTGTGGGAACAGTTTGATGGGACGATATTAGCTGCAGAACCGTGATACTGGTTCCGCACCGGTGTTCTGTCAGATGAGCATACCCGGTCAGACCGGCATGCCAATAATCAATACCCGTTTATGCATTTAGTTTATCCCTTTAGTTTTGTACAAAAAAATAGACTTTAAACTACCACAATGGGCGTATATCCTTTTAGTCACGTACAAAAAACTATTTATTTACTTACTTTTTGGTGTTTTTTGAAGTGTATAGTGATCTGATCTGAAATTGTTTTTTTTTTTTTGTACATACCCAAAGGGATACACGCCCGTTTAGGTAGTTTAAAGTCTAATAAACTAAAGGGATAAACGCAAACCTGACGTCTTGCGCATGCAGTTCTGTTCCAGGAGCTGGAACATTTCCAGGAATGTCTCAGAAATTATAAGTTAAAATAATTGAAAAGGGGCTTCAGTGCTGCAGCAGCGTGAGCAGACCCGTCAGTAAGGAACACCTGAACGAACTCAGCCAGCGCCACAAGAACCACAGGAGAAGAACCAGAGAAAAACGGCAAAGAACCAGCAATAAACCGGACTGGTTTAGGTCTTCATGCTGGGTTTAACTGGAGCTGGAGGTGGATGTTTGAGCTTTAGCAGCTGCTGTAGCGTTTCCGCAGCTGACAGCAGACAGCCCAGAACTTTCAGTGTTTCTGACATAAAAGTGATCAACAAAAAGAAGAAGAGCAGATCGGCTGAACTTTGACATCTGATTCTGACCTACTTTGGTCCAGATAAACTTTAAATCTATGGTCATCGAAGGACAGCAGAGCTCCTGGTTCTGGGCTTCCTGAGTTAAACAGGAAATTACCTCTTTCCACACTGCAAAGCTAAAAAAGATTTTCTCTGATATGATGTTAAAACTCAATAAATGTTAGTTTTTCTTAGTGACGTCAGTAAAAAGCTGCAGAAATGTTTCCTCCCAAAACAACGTTTTCATTCACCAGGAATGTGAATCCACTTTTAGCAAATGTTTTACTCCTCTTTTATAGTCTGCTCTCACTTTGAACATTGTCTGCCGGTTCGCTATTTAAACTGTCAAAGACCATAAATTATGTGGAATAAACCTCAGTCAGCAGGAGACGGACTCTGAAAGTAGAGCAGGCGTTTGAGCAAAAGAACCATCGTCTTCTGGATGTTTGGCTTTCCTTCCCAGGTGGACGAATATTTGAGAAAAAAAAACCTTTCTTCCTGCAGCCATAAAATATCTTGGAAGTCGTGACCTGATGTGATCTACAGGTTTTCTGTCTTGCTAAACAGCAGGCCTCCTTTGGGGATAAAAAAAATTATCGACTGACTTTCACATTTTTCTAGTTTTCATTTTTACTAAACTGATTTGCCTGAAGATCCAGAAGGTCCTGATGTCTAAAACTAGGATCCGTAAATGTTTCCCGCTACAGATGCACTGACCAGGCTGTTTCTGGACGCCTGATTGAGATTGGTTTAAGAACTATAAATACAATACACAAAACACGTTTAGTATGACGGAGTATTAGGGCCAGGCTAGAGATTTTTTTTCTCTTCTATTTCGAGAATAAAGTCGTGACATTACCAGAATAAAGTCATAAAATTACAAGAATAAATTCTTAAAATTATGAGAATATAGGCCTAATATTATGAGAATAAATACGAAACATTACGAAAATAACTAAAAATAAATTCTCGTAATTTTCCGACTTTATTCTCAGAATTTTATGACTTTAATCTCATATTGTTACGACTTTATTGTCGGATTTTTTTTACGACTTTATTCTTGTAATGTTTTGACTTTATTCTCGTAATGTTACGACTTTATTCTCGTAATTTTGTGACTTTATTCTTGTAATTTTTCAACTTTATTCTCGTGATTCTATGACTTTATTCTCATATTGTTAAGGCTTTATTGTCGGAATTTTTTATGACTTCATTCTTGTAATATTTTGACTTTATTCTGGTAATTTTACGACTTTATTGTAATGTTTTGACTTTATTCTCGTAATGTTACAACTTTCTTCTCATAATTTAACGACTTTACTGTAATTTTTCAACTTTATTCTCGTGATTCTATGACTTTATTCTCATATTGTTAAGGCTTTATTGTCGGAATTTTTTATGACTTTATTCTTGTAATATTTTGACTTTATTCTCGTAATGTTACGACTTTATTCTCATAATTTTACGACTTTATTCTTGTAATATTTTGACTTTATTCTCATAATTTTACGACTTTATTCTTGTAATATTTTGACTTTATTCTCGTATTGTTACGACTTTATTCTCGTTTTTTACGACTTTATTCTCGTAATGTTACGACTTCATTCTTGTAATGTTTTGACTTTATTCTCATATTGTTGCGACTTTCTTGTCAGAAGTTTTTACTACTTTATTCTTGTAATGTTTTGACTTTATTCGCGTAATGTTACGATTTTATTCTCGTAATGTTACAATTTTTTTCTTGAAATAGAAGGAAAAATAAATCTCTAGCCTGGCCCTTATACTCAGTCATAAGTTTAGTGGTTCCATAGTTATTACAGTGGTTGTATTTTTTTTAATATGCATCAGAGAGTTTTTCTGTAACCTTCATTGATTTTAATCTAATCTCTTGGTTGATGCATTTTCTGAGTAGAAACGGTGGAAGTGATGGACCAGAGGTGACTTAAGTCGGGCATGCACTGTATGATATTTTCTCACACTGTGCGGCCTGACGCTCTGATGCGATCTACCTGCTCACACTGTACGTCTAAAAACCACGTTGGACTCAGCGAGATGGCACTAGTCGGACTCGTCTATCCAGAAGCCAAACGAGTAGAAGAGGAATATGAAGCTCAATGGCAATGGAATGAAAGCCCTAAAAAGAAAAGGCAACGACGTATTTGGACAAAGAATGCTGAGCAAACGTGGCTACTACGGTCTGTCAATTTTACAGAAAGAACTTCATTTCACTCATTGCACCCCCTCTATGCTTCTGGGTTTTCATCTGAGAGAAGGAAGAAGAAGAACAGGGTTTCCGCAGGTCATTAAAAATCACTAAAGTCATTAAATTATTATTTTTTAAAATTAAGGCCGTAATTGGTATCACAATTCAATAGATGTGATTATCATGGCATTTAAAATGCTTTATTCAAAAAACAGTTAATAAAAATAATTGTGTCAGTTATATTATATCAGATAAATGTCGACGCACGATTAGGCTGAAAGTCAGCACGATCGAAAAATTCTTTTAAAGTCGAAAATTCATACAGTGTATTCCCGGCTTTAATGGCTTCAAGCCATCAGCAAACAGACTTTAAATATAAAGAAAACTCCTCTAGAAGCCGCAGTAAACAAGAAATAACAGAAAACATTAGAAGAGTATTAATATGGATGAGGTGATGAAATAATTTATTTTTAATAAAATGTTTTCTAAAGTGCATCAGTGGTGAGAGGCTAAAGTTGTTCAAAATAAGGCGATCAGTTAGTATCCTTTCCAGGTTGTCAGCATCCAGATGGTTAAACTATCTGCTTCCTCTCTGGAATAATATCGCTGCTTTGAGCTCATAGGCTTCCTTACATTCCTCTCCAACCCAAAGAGCTTTAATCTCTCAGAGGGCTGCTGGGCGACCGAGCTAACTCACATTAGCATATATCTGCATATTTTCCATTAGGCTCCACTTGTTGCCTTTTCACGGAGAGCCTGGATACGCTGATGATCCTTTCCTCCCTTCCTGCCCCGCCGTGTTTCACCTGATTTCCTCTCAGGGTCGTAGCGGACAGCAGCCCCAGGTGTCCCCCTCTGACCCGCCCCCCAGTCTCCAAAGGTTCTCATGGGTTTCAAACCCTCCACCGTCCTCCAGGTGTTCAACAGGAGTCCATCAGAAGCTCACGGTGACGCCTCCGCCGGCCGGCGAAGCACCAACATCCTGACTGACCAGCAGGTGGTCATCCAGGACAGATGAGTCCAACCTTTCAGAGGAGCTTCTGGTCATCTGATCCAGTCAGTCCTTATTTTCCTTCTTCATATTAAAAATGTCTTTGAGAACAAAATGGAGCTGATTGGTTTTGATTCAGAGTCAACGACGGCAGCAACAGCCGCGGTCCGATCCAGAGAACCAGCCATGGTAAACCAGAGGATGAAATCATCAATCCATTCAGCCCGCAGTGACCAAGCACTAATTAGATTAATATGTGATCAAGCATTCAATCAGACCCATTCAGCTGCAGAGCTCAGGAGGAACGGAAACATGCAGATGAGATGAGTGAAGAAGAAAACAATGAGGGCCTGCAGCGCGTAAACATGTCTGATGAGGGGAAAAGGTGCTGAAATAAATGCCTGTGACCTCTGACCTCCACCAGCTGAGGGACATCGTCTGAAGGGATGGGTAGCATTGCCTAGCAACAGTAGGGCGTAGCTGACATGTCCACAGAGCATGATTAATTGCTGGGGAGTAAATAACACATGATGCAGGTGAGTGAGGACTTTATGTCTGGGCTTTGACTAGGCCATCCATCCCAGCTCCGCTCATATTTAAACTCCGAAACAGAAATATTTCCATAGCTTTGGTTTCTTTACAGTTGTTCTTGCTTCTGACGGCTAATAAAACCTGTACATTTGATAATTTATCTCATCCCAACCTACAACCTCTCCTCCTCATAAACTAGTAATCTCTAAAATGGATGTTTTTTTCTGCAAACAGTGGCCTTTTCTCAATCTGTGCACTTGTGCTTTCTCGTAAAAAACGTCATCATCCTCAGCCCTAGTACTGTTCCAATTCACAAGAACAGCAGACCGAGAACGGACAAAGTCCCCGGATGTTGTTCTCGCCCCTCCCTCTTTACCCAGCATGCATCAGAGCAGACTTGTCCGTTCTTGAGATTGAAAGCTGTCCCAGCATGCACTGCAGCAGCAGCTTTAAATGGAGAGCTCACAGAGCTCAGAGTATTAAGTTCTAAGATCATTTGAGGCGAGAAAATAATACTGTTAAGCGTCAATATATGGCCCATTTACTGACTTAATGTGTAATTTAATGTTGAGAGGACCGTGGCAACCAGCGGACTTCCGCGGCTAACGGCAGCCAGGGCTAACGTTAGGCCGTCTGCAGCAGCCCTCTCTTGGCATAGCCGTGTGTGAAGAACCCCTGGCTCTGATGGCTATTTTTTGTTTTATTTGGCAAAATGTTCACTTGGTTTGTGTTTATCTGACAGTGTTCATTATTATTCCCCCTCTAAATGAAAAAAGTCTGAATTTATTCTTATCTATAGACTATTAATAACAGGAGGTGAAATGCAGCTCTAGACGAGCTGAGCGTGTGGTGATGTCATCAGTACGCTTCTCTTCCAATGGACCCATATTTATGCTGCGTGCTCCTATTCTCCCAGAGTCCAGACCTCTTCTCAAGAACATACTTGGCGAGGAAACAAGTCCGTACTCATGTTCTTATGAACTGAGAAACGGCCAGTGTCTTTATGGCACCAAAAAGTTCCCGCTAAACTAAAACAACCCAAACAGCAGTCAGGTTTACACCCGGTCTGCATGGATTTTTGGATTTTAACACTTTACTTACACAATTCAAAGAATAGAATTAAATTATTGATGTAACACCAAGTCAGTTAAAAAGCACTATTAAGGTAAAACCAAGTGTCAGCTAAACATCATTAAATGAGGAGCTTGTTATACTAAATCTCCATAATCTGAAACAGTACATTAACTTTTGTTACAACCCAATAGCTGAATAAAATCGTCCGAGTTCTGTGTGGCTCTGTTGAATAAAGCCTTATTCTGGCTTTAACGTTGCAGGACAGGTAAACGGCCATCTTTGCTTTACTGATTCAAAAATTTAAAAGTCGAGCCTTGGCTTATTTTTCCTATTCTTGCAAACTCCTCCTATAAAAAGAGCATTTGTAAAACCCGTCCCAAAAAGACTAAAAACACTAATTAAAAGGCTAAAGAGTCTCTTTAGTTCTATGCATTCCATAAAAACGTGGAACACATTTTCAGACACAAGCAGAAAGGACTCGTTTAAAACACTACGATTAATAACCAATAAAAACAAGTTTGTGGCGTGTGTAAAATCCTCCATTGGAGGATCTGGTCTAAAAGAGGAAACAGCACAAACAGAAAGAGGCGGACTTAGACTCCTGCTCAACAGTCTGTATATCATATCTATGTGACAATCCAGTTATTAAATTTAATGAATATTCTGACATTTCATTCATGAACCTTAGCTGAAACATTTTTATTATACAGTAAATGTCTATTTTATATCATAATTACTCAAATTAGTTCTAGTTTCAAAATGACAGAAATGTAGAGATCGGATCATTTTTCTAACATCTCATATGTTTATATCCCTTTTTAGCCATTCACACATCTGCCTATTGAACGGTTAACTGGTCCTTTAATGACTCATAGAAAAGGTCATTGTCCATTTAGACTTTCACTTCCTGGTTTCAGAATCTCAATGTTTCTCCCTTTTTCCCTCCAAATGTAACTTTGACCTTCATCAGGCCACAGGAGGTCATCTTCAGCCCAGCTTTTTAAAGCTCCTTCTCCCCGTCTAAGAGGACAGCCAGGTATCGGTATCGGGGCCTAAAATGGCATCGGTACAACACTAATTATATCTGTTTTCCACGATGTCACAAAAGAAAGGAGAGCTTAAAAAATCTGATACTGTTTCCCTTTCTGATTTCAGATGCTGTGAAAAACCATCCTCAGAGACAGGAACCTTAGATACTAGAATAGGAAGAACCAATTAAAAATCAGCGGGGTCCGAATAAAGAAAATCAACAACCAGGAAAGGTCAGGTACTTTAAACCGAATTTAACACATCCATGCATCCATGTTATACCTTAACATAACATTTTAAAACCTGAACTGACCGTGTGTTATTATTTTCTTTCTTTTTTCTGTCTTAATGTTGGCAGTGGGCTTTATGCTGCCCTGCAAGGCTTTAAACCTGGGTTTAAATGGAGACTAAGCCATTCTAAAGCACATATCAAGGAGCTCATTTTGAGCCTGGATCCATGTTTATTTCTGATTCTGTTCATGGTGGAGAATCCTGCTTCACAGCAGCAGGTTGAGCCAAACATACTATAAATGTTCAGGGTCATCTTTAAACACGCAATTTCCCTTTTCTTTCACCAGTTCACCACAGTTCTTCCAGCAGTCAACGCCGTCTTTCAATTTACCATATTAACAGGAGAAGCAGCGCAAGCGAAATTAGAGACTGTCGACGGACAACATCTGGTAATTCATAAATGTTTTAAATCAGGTTGGGTCCGGATTAGCCAGCAGGTGGGTCCAGTGGGTTCAGAAAGACTTGACTCTAAGGAGATAAATCAAATCTTCCCATTATTTGGCTTAAAACAGAAGAACTTCAGTCTGATTTAGCGCTGCACAGTCTGGAGGTGTGTGCGCAAACTTCTGCTACCTACTTTTGCTACCTTTCTGATTGTCTCTGCAAGAGGGACAGAGAGGTGAGCAGCCTGCAGAGCAGAGCTATGCATGGTTGGTATTGGTCAATCAGAAACTCCTCCCCCTTCAGAGGTCAGAGGACTTTTCACTGGAAGGATCAGACAGAGGAGACGAGCCGTTCGATGTTTTTAGCTCATATTTTAGGTCTTTAATGATGAACTGTTTGTTTTAATCAAAGATGAAGCTGTTCAGGAAAAAATATGTTCACCCTATTAAGATGAACTTAATTTTAACTTAAAGTCAAACATAACATGTTATTTTTTTTCCTTCCCTGCAGAACAATTAGTCCCATTTTCCAAATGGAGTATAATTGCGGATGCTTTATTAGCTTGGTATAACAGGATGAGGAGTGGGGCTTTCAACTAGAAAGCTCACTGAAGACGGCGCCAAAAAAACATCAGCATTCACCTTTTCCCTCGCTGCCTAATTTTCTGTGGGGCGCTAATCAAGCGCTTGTCTCTGCTCATGAATTTAGAGGGAAACCTCGAGCATTTAAATGTGCATTTAATTGCGTCGGTTCTGGAAGCGTCGTTAAGTAAGAGCTGAGAAATACATTTCTTAGTGCGACTTAGTGATGCCCGGCAAATCAAAGACCATCAAGCGAATTAATGAGGGTGAGCGGTGAGCGCATTAAGAGTAGAGACGAAGCGTCTCCATAAACAAACACGCATCTCTCAATGAGACGGCAGAGACAGAGGGACGGCCGACAAAATGGAATAAAGAGACGAGTCTGTCAATAGCATGGTATGCTATCTATTCCAGCACAATGCGCCCACTTTAACAGTGTAAACACTCACTCAACACAGACACCTTCTCTCTGCTTCTGCAGCAGCATTCCTCTGCTGATGAATAGAGCTATGAAAGCTTCTAAAGAAGACGGGCCGAGCGGCAGGGGCTGTGGGGGAGAAGGCAGCGGAGGAGAAAGACGAGAACTAGAAAAATGAAACCTTTCTGGTTATTAAAAGCTGCTGTTGTTAAGTAGCCTTTCAGTTATTAACGGAGCTGCTGCTTTCATCCGCTGGCATGCGGGCGCCGATACAGCTTCTGATGGCCTCCTCTTCCTTTGTGCCTCCAAACACACTCAAACAAACGCACCGCAGGTATGCAGCGGTAATTGTTGCGCCGGTGAGGGAGCAGGTCACAGCTAAGGATGTGTGAATAAAACTAAACGGTGTGAGGCCATCCGGGAGCTTCACAGCGAGAATTGACCATCGAGACAGAAGAATCAACCTGGTAACAGCAGCAAGCGTCACCCAAAGACACCTTTTTCTCTTTCCTGATGGAGGCGGCCTCTGGGGGGAGCTGCAGGTGTTCACTGGGGGCCCCGCTGCTCTCAGGCCAGACCTAATTCAGGGGCGGCTCTTTCTTCCGTCTCTTCAGCTGTCAAGTGCTTGTCAAGTCTCAGCAATAAAGCAGAGGAGATAAGGAGGGAGATCTGAGATAGTCGGGATTGAGCTGTAGGCAATAAGAGAGGAGCTTTTAGGACGTTATCCAGTCTGTGTTTGCAGCTCCAATGAGACAGGCTGGTGGGGCAGACTGGGAGATCCAAACACGCCACTGTCAGTCTAAAATCTGCTTCTGCAGAGCAAACAGGAACTGATAGAAATCCCCCAACTGTAAGGTCAGAAAGTCACTTTTAGATCCAACAGGAGAAAAAAATTCTTTCTACCTCCCTCTGCATCCAGGTGGACTTTGACTAGGCCATTAGCTGATCCGCCAGTGCCACCTTTCAGGATCGATCCTACCTGTAGACCCGAACATTTGGTTCTAGTCCCATTGGACCAGAGAACGTGTCCGTCGTCTCCTACCAAGTCTTCAACAGAGGCCAGATTAAAAACAATGAATTGTCTGACCTCTGACCTCATGTTTAATCACTAATTAAAAACCCAATAAAGAGAAAATCTCTCCTTAAAATGTGAAAAAAAAGATGTTTGAATGTTTTACTGAAGGTCTGAATCTCAGAACCATGAAGGAGGTTTCTTCATTTCCCTGCAGAGACAAGGGCCTGACATTACTGGTAGCACTGGTGGAGATAAAGCACAGGTAAAACTTTCCTTTTTGATAAAGCTTATAGTTAGAGTGGCTCAGGTTATCGTGAGCTATCTCTATAGTTATTGCTGCTATAGGCTTAGACTGCTGGAGGACATAGGGGCCCCTTTTTCATCATTCTGCTTCATTCTATCTCTATTCTCCCACTCTGCAGAATCTATTAGTTCAATCTCTAACGTTCTGCTCTCTCTGCTTTTTCTCATAGTAGCTTCATCTGGTCTGTTCCTGTTTGGCTGTGACTCCATCCTGGAGAGAAATATCAGCTGTGCTGCTTCCATCAACACCTTTGTTTCTAGATGTTGGAGATCGGTCTGTTTTTCAGTGTAGACCTGTTTCTCTGACTGTGACTAACTGGATGTGCTCTCTTCCTCCTCTGACATGGGAGCTGGCTCGGAGCTCGTCTGTGTGTTTCCGCCTTTTACAGTTGCCTTTTGTATCTATGCTTCTTTTTCTATGTCTGCTTCTGTCTCCTTGAACCCCAGTCGTCCTCAGCAGATGGCCGCTCACACTGAGCCTGGTTCTGCTGGAGGTTTCTTCCTGTTAAAAGGGAGTTTTTCCTCTCCACTGTCGCTACAAGCATGCTTAGTCTGAGGGATCGCCTTCGAGTCAATGAGTCGATGCAATCAACTAGTTTTCCTTAGATAGAAAACTTTGAATGAATTTGACTGGATGATCTGGTGAACTGTAAAGTGCCTTGAAATGACATGTGTTGTAAATTGGCGCTTTAGAAATAAACTGAATTGAACTAAATTAAACTACTGAGAAGACTGGGGAACCGTCTTCCCAAATAATAAACCGCTGTGAGAACGTAGCTGTGAATATTTCTGGCAGTGACCTCCTCGGCCCCTGCAGCCATTCTAGGTGTTGATGCCATTTGGGGCCCGGCCTCTCCGCCAACGGCAGACGAGGAGACGATGTGTGACAGCGTGCATTGCTTATCGACCGTGACCCGGCGTGTTTTTGCTGTGGAGACGCCGCAGCAGGCACTGGGCGTGCTGTTGAACATCCCGTGGGAGTCCGGTCCAATTACTGCTCAAAATGAGCCAAAGGAACGTGAAGATTGGGCTGGGTGCACAAAGGTGATGATTGAGGCAGGCAGGGCGGCTGGGAGACGGAGAGTTAAGGACTAAGGATATGAGGAGCACTCCAAATTAATGTGTCAGGGTGGTTGGGGACTCTGCTGATGACTTTAACTCCACCCTGGAGCAGCCATTACGGGGCCAAAGGTTCTAATGATCTCTGGACACAGAGCAGACAGCGTCCCCCAGATTGGAGCTCTGTTACTGGGCCAAGATGCTGCAGCTTGTAACCTCATCAACCTCTGAGCTGCACCAGCAAGTTAACCGTGCATGGCCCTATTAGAGGAAGCCAGACCCCCCCGGCGCTCACTCCAGCTCATGATCCCTAAACTAAGCTGAGGATTTCAGGTTCCAATCCAAATTTCCTCCCTGCCCTCATCACACCACAAACTGACACATGGAGAGATGCTGTTCCCGTTCTAATGGTCGGCGGCGCTCCGAGGGCCTTCGTTTTAAAATGTCACATTTGGACAAGTCGACTCAGAGCTATTAGGCAGAAACGTGTTCGTCTGTAAAATTGCTCTTCTGTGTGAGATTGCCACTTAATAGGCGGCCGTACGTTCTTGCCTCGGCCTGGTTTAATGTCGCCATGCTCCGGGGGACCGTCAGCGTGGGTGTGTGTGTGTGTGTGTGTGTGTGTGTGTGTGTGGAGGGTGGGGGGTGTGAAATAATGTCAGCAGGTTGGCAGCTCCACGTTTGTTTATGACTCCATGAACAGCACGGATCAAGACAGGAAGACCTGAGTATGGTTCAAATCAGAGAAGGACTGAATCTGAAGATATTCCTCATGGCGCCGCGGGTCAGAACCAGAACTAACAGACGAGGAAATCCTTCAGTTATGATTAACTAAGCAGAATGGCAGAAAGTGTTAACATGAGAAAATGTGATACGATATCTCCTCATTTATAGAGAAACGTCTTTCTCCATCAGCTCCGACTGTTTTGGTTCTGACCCATTTAGCCTCACCCAGATAACCTCCAGGAACCACTTCATGACTGAATAAAGCAGCGGCCTTCAGCGTTTATCTAGCTGACAGATAAGATCCAACCTGTTTAGCCCAGAAGGGTAATTTTTAGTATTAGTGAAGTTAGACTGGACTTAATTGTCATTTTGTACACAGAGTGTATACAAATAGACATTTCGTTCAGTACAGCTTCATTTTTAAAGTGCAACAGTGATGAAATGTAAACATCAGACTGTATATGATTTACAATTTCCAACATGCAGCGCTTTCTCTTCTTTTTTCTTCCAACCCCATTTTATACAACATTCAGCTGTCTAATGGCCGTGGGGAAGAAGCTGTTGCAGAATCTGCTGAACATGCATTGAATGCTGCGAAGTCTCTTCCCAGAGGGCAGTAGGGAGAACAGTCCATGGTGGGGGGGTGAGGGGTCATTGATGATGTCACAGCTCGGGACATGCGGCGTTGGGATGAAATGTCTTTAATGGAGGGAAGAGGAGCCCCCATTAGGTGAAGTTTACAGTCCAAGTGAGGGTGTCTTGCAAAGCTACAGTAGTACCCATTCAAAGCTCCCCCACCTTCCTTGACTGGTCCCCTACAATTCCTTTTTAAACATCAACCTTTGTACTAAAATACTCTTTCTGTCATGATTTGTGGACATTAAGATCTAAAGAGAAGGATCTTCTGGTTAGAGCCTGTGATTTAGTGAAAGGGTGGAGAAAGAATTATGCATGCCCATGAGAAAGCCAGTGGTTGGAAGGTAGAGGGGATTTTGCTGGGAGCTGCAGGGAAGTGGGCTGCCATTCGGCTGGCATATGATTGGAAAGGACCATTTAGAGCGGCTGCTACTCTATGCTTTATTGTATTTACTTCCACCTCCCACTAGAGGGACAACAGTTAAAGCAAGAAGTTTCTTCTCAAATGTTTTGCTTGGTAAACAGTGGTGCTTGGTTCCAGGGTTCACATTTACAAGAATCTGAAGGTGGAAAGAACCTCACTGGATGACAAACCAGATAAAGAACCTCTATAGGTGAACTCCAGAAGGACCTGAACTCTGCAGCTACAGCCGCTGTTCTGTCAGTTCAGAACACCGCGTCAGGCAAGCGTATCCTAGGTAATACATACATTATTGAGTATTAAATAATCAGTTAATCGTTAATTGAGAGTAGGTACTCTAAAAAATGCTTTTAGCTGTCAGAGGGAGCCACTTATAGCAGCAATTATACCAAAATTGTGAGAAAATATAGAAACATTTTGCATTCAAGACAAAAAAAAAGTTTTATTCTGTCAATATGCTCTATACAGAAGTTCACCGATAAAAGTTTTAATTTCACAGAGTTTAATTCTGTAAAAACTGTTTGTCTATCAGATTATTAATCGATTAATTGAGAAAAGAATCCACAGATTAATTAACAAAATAATCATTAGATGCAGCCCTAAGTTTATTCCCCAGCAGAGGAATAACATTCCATGTTTAATACATAAAACCTAATTTCTGTCCATATTTGGATTGCAATGATGATCTAGCACAGACTTCCTATCGATGCCTACATTAGAAATACGTTCAGAATCCATTTCTCCTGCTTTTCCACTCATCTAGTTTCAATCCGGAGTGTTTGTCAGACATGAAGTTAAAATAAGTTCTCAAATCTTTCCTCAGAGGGAAAAAAACACACAAAGAAAAACTGACATGAAAGCAATTTCATCTAAAGATAGAGAGTTGTAGTACAAGATATTAGCATCAGTCACAATCCAGAAATAACCGCGCTATCAGGTGAATCCTCTCAATGACAAAGTGGCGCAGACAAGTGCTCCTCTGCTTCCTGACACACAAAGAAAACACGGCTGCAGCAGAGGCGCGGGGACGTGTTTCATGTTTTCCACCAGCAGTCAGCGGGGGCTTTCAGCGTGTACGGCGGCCCGTTAAAAAAGGCTGTAACCACAGCAACAGTCACCGCTTCATGTCAAACAGAGAAACATGTCAGCGCGCTTTGGTTTAAAACAGATGCTTTTTATTCAGCAGAGGAACCGGGAAACAACAAAGTGATCCAAATTAGAAGCCGACCTGCTTGCAATCAGAGCCAGGCCTGTTCAGAGCAGCGTGATGTGAACCTGCTCCACTCCTTCAGGAGCGAAGGTCAGTATACATCCATCTTTAAAAAGAGGCAGTGGGAGTCTCTTTAATTTCATCTGGATCAAAGCAATGATGTCACGCCGACGGTTTGTGATCATCATCGGAGAATAAATCGACTCGTTCTGAAGATCCCAGCTTCCATCGGCAGCTGGACCTCAGACTGGATAATGAAGAGAATCCGCCTCCCTGCTGACTGGCTGGATGTGCTCTCCTCATCCTCTGACTGGGAGCTGGCTCGCATGTGTGTTTCCTGGACGGGGCCGCCTTTTACAGTTGCCTATTGTATATCTGCTTCTGTCTCCTTGAACCCCAGCCGGCCTCAGCAGATGGCCGCTCATGCTGAGCCTGGTTCTGCTGGAGGTTTCTTCCTGTTAAAAGGGAGTTTCTCCTCTCCACTGTCACTACAAGCATGCTTAGTGTGAGGGATTGTATTTAAGTCAATGAGTCGATGCAATCAACTGGTTTTCCTTAGATAGAAAACTTTAAATCAATTTGATTGGATGAGTCATCCTAAGTGCCTTGAGATGACATGTTGTGAATTGGCGCTATAGAAATAAACTGAACTGAACTGAGTTGATGGAAAGATTTCATCAGATTAACTGATCTTGGAGAGAAAGTTCTTAATTCGGCGAAGAACGGAGGAACCTCAGTGTCTGACCTCTGAGTCTGAATCCATTTCCTCACAACAGAGACACGCAGGAAGTGGTTCCAGTTCCCACTGAGCAGACATGCAGATTAAATAATGGATCATGTGTTTAACAACCCCCCCCCCCCCCCCCCCCACCCCCCCCCCCCCCCCCCCACCCCCACCCCTCTGCTGTTATCAGTTCTATTCACTTTTAGGCTCCCACAGCGTTTGGAAATGTTTTCTGGTCATTTATCGTTTTCTCTCTTTGCCTTTTGTACAGCGTGACTCCCTAGAGGCGGTCGACGCCTAAAATCCAGCTCCTGCCATCCCCCTTGCTTCAGTGCAGAGCTCCCTCCCTGCCTCCCAGAGAAGCCCCCCAGCCCCTAACCCCACGTCCCCATGCCAAACCCTCCCCACTCTCCTCACCTCCTTTTTTGCAGATATGTGTCACACCCAGTTTTAATGTCATTGTTATGTTACTAGTTTTTATTACCCTTACTGTCACTGTGCACACTCCTGCATGAGTCAATCGGGGCATACACTGTACGACATTTTCAAACGTTGCAGTAGGGATGGAACGATTTATGAAAACCGTCCGAACCGTTCGGTTCGACTGTCTCGGTTCGGTTCGCGTGTGTTGCGTTCAGTTCATGCACTGCTCCTTTTTCTCATAGGCAAAGCGTTTACACTCCAGAGCAGAAGGTGGCGGTACTGCGACCAAAGCCAACCACCAGTAGTAAACAAGAAGAAGAAGAAGCGAAGCAGCGTAGCCGGGTGTAGCAGAAAAAAATCAGTTGTTGTGGAGAATTGTGTGGGTATGGCGAGTGGGAAAGAACAGGAGTTGGAAGACGCGCCAGCAGCACTTTATAGGTCTGCTGTATGGGAGCGCTTTGCATTTAGAGTGACCTACGATGACGGCGGGAAGAAAGTTGTGGATAAAAGTGCAACAGTATGCAAGCATTGTGCAACACGTTTTGTTTATGCTAACAGCAACATGACCAACATGTCATGCTAACCCCGAAATCCCAGATACTCCGTCAGCGCTCCGCTCCGCTGCGCTCCGCTGCGCTCAAAGCAGCAAAACATGCAGAATCATTAAAAATAATTACAATTAATTAATTTTTTTGGATTTTTTCATTCATTTTATTAATTATTATTGGATTTCGGGGTAACAATCAACATATACCGAACCGAACCGAAAACCGTGACCAGAAACCGTGAACCGAACCGAACCGTGGATTTTGTGAACCGTTCCACCCCTAATGCTTAATGGTTCCATAGTTATTAAAGTTTTTTTTTTTTTTTTCTTAGCAGCTTATTGTGAAAAATGGGTTGCAAAAATCGTACAGTGTATGCCTGGCTTTACAACAAAAAAAACATTTGTGACTGGAATCTCCATTCTGAAAGAAATTTTGTCAAACGAAAGGGAAAAGGAGCGAGTTCCTTTATGGGATGGGGACTGCCTGAAGATGGGCGTGTTGATCAGAAATCAGGAAGGAGGAGTTAGTGATTAAAAAAAAAAGGAAATATAGACAAATCCAGAACCAGAACCAAGTTAGAACACTTTGTTCATCAGATCACATTAAAAAGACCCATGAGGAGAGGTCAAAGAACAAAATAGGTTAGTTTCGTTTTTACTCTGTCAGTTTCCTTTCAGGTCAGTTTCTGCACAGACAGATTCTAGTGATTTTCTTCCTAATCCATTCCTAATCTAAAGGATTTAAATCCAGTAAACAACATCAACCCAAACTGTCTCTGCTGCAGTTATTCTGGTTTAATCAGTGGTCATATTTAAAAGCATCAGAAATTAACCCAAATTAGTGATATGAAGGTTTCACAGAATAACAAACAAGTACATTTCCAAAACATGGAAGATTTGGAGCTTTTATCTCTGTCATTTATTAACTAAATACCAAATGGAATTAGAAGGGAAATGTTGGTACAGCTTGGCAAAGGGCCCACAGCATCACAGACCCTCCACCGTATTCCGAGTTGCCCACATGTCTAAAATTCTTCTTCTTCTTCTGTTAATTTCATATCGACAGGATTAGCTAAACCTTTAAACAAACTAGTTCTGGTTTGAAAAGCTTAGAAAACCACAGAGGTTCTGCTTTGAAGTTGGGATTTTTGTTCATGGATCCTTGGAACCATCTGCTCTCCGAGGGGAACCTTTTTTCCTTCCTTCTCCCATGCACTAAAGCAGTGAAGCTCTGTTTAGAAGAACCTTCATTGTGGTTTGGGCACCAAACAGTCGAATCCAAGTGAAGCAAAGATAAGCAACGGTAAAAACATGGGTGTTTGTTTGATGCATTGTAACAATCACATGTTCTGCTTGAGTCATTTCAGGTTTTTAACAGCACTGTCAACCACTTCTATACAAGATAAGCTAGCTGCAGCCAAAGCTGTGCAGAATGAAAACATAAAGGAGCCTCAGATGATAAAAAAAAAGCAGAGAAATGTAACGACTTCAAGCTCCAACAGAAAGGAGGAGCCGGTTTTACTTCCTTTTTTGGGTCTATAAGCTCTGATGATTGTGAGTTTCTTGGAAATCCAGCAGGAAATTGTGAAAGGTTGAAATGTACGGAGCTGGAGCGCGAGGAGCAGCGGGTCGCATTATGTAAAAATGAAAGTGGAGCCATGACTAAACACTTTGAATCCTGCATGTTTCCAGGCAGCGCTGCTTTCCTTTTCATCAAGACTTTCTAGAAACGATGTTCCAAGTGTAAAAAGATGGCAGGCCTTTTTAGGGACAGACAGGTTCTATAGAACTGCTAGGTTCACACCACATAAGGGCTTGAAATCATTACTGACAGATGACTTTACTAATATGTGATGGATGTCAGCTTTGAGGGAACGTCCCTCTGCTGAAGGTCAAGAGGCGCCTTCGATGAGCCTTTAGCTCATGTTTAACAGAGGAAGGAGGAAAAAAATAACCAGAAACATGCAAAGAGCTACAATCATGGTGAAAAGAAAGTACACCCCGTTCAATTATGGGCTTCGTAAGGATGATAAAATCATCTGGTCTGCAACAGGTTCTATTAACTGTAAAAATATTAATCAAATATAAGCCCTGAGGGTCTTAGGAGCAAAATCCGCCTGATATTACAAATGAGAATTAAAGCAAGAGCAGCTCCCAAACTATAAATGGGAAATACAACTGTTGTGTTTGTGTGACAGAAAGGCTTTGAGGAATGTTTTCAGGTGGAACCACTATTTTAAATGTCACCATGTCTGATTTATAGGTGATTAAACAAAGAAAAAACGAAAAATATTTAACCTCGTCAATTTTTTTCCCCTAAATAAACACTGCAAAACACCATGAGACCCCATTTGAAACTGTGGACTTCATAGATCCACATCTTCACTATAACTCAAGCAAATTTTGACTGAATAAGTTGAAGCATGTTTGTTCCACAAAGGTTTTAGTTGGCAGTGAGCTCGGCGAAATGTGATTTTGGTACAGTGCCAAAAGTGGCCAAATTATGTAAAAATTTATTTTTCCACTCATAAAAGGGAATCTGGCCCAAAATGTGCTGATTTACATTATTGGAAACCTTCTGCATAAGACAAAGCCTTTGCTCTTAAGATTTAGCCGTTGTTTCATTCAAATGTGGCATTGAACACACAATAATATTAACCAAACCGGTTAACAGAAAATAAGAATAACAGAGAAAGCTTATGCCAGTTATATCACCTGAAATGATCGCACAATTACCTCCTACCCCTCCTTGGAAAGGTCTGAGGCTCTAGTTTACAGTGATGTAGGGGGCGGGGCTAAAAAATGAATACCTTCTGTTGCATTACTCCCGCAGTGTCAGATGTTCAAGTAGAATTTTAAATATTTTATTTGAATACACCGCTATAAAACAAAAAGTACTTGTGAAAAAATAATTTTGAACCATGTTTTAGAAATTTCAAAGCCCCATTTGAAAGGTGTGTGGATGAAACACCATGTGACTGTGTTTAGGCCATTTCTATAAATAGATAAAATAATTTTCCAGGGTTAAGGGGATACTGTATATACTAGACTTCTGTAAATAAGAACATAATTTTTTCTCCAGGGAGGTTCAGGTTCTGACTCTCAGAAAAACAACCTTTAGGCCGATCCTGTAGGTCAATATCAATGACAACATTCTTCCTCCATTTACATCATAAAAATGACACTGAAGTCGGAGTGAAAATCGACGTTGTTCTGTCAGATGAACATACCCGGTCAGACCAGCATACCCCTTAGTCAATACCAGTTTATCCCTTTAGTTTTGTACAAAAAAATACACTTTAAACTACCTCAGCAGGTGTGTAAAATTGATTTTTCGTATAAAACTAAAGGCATAAACCCAAATCTGACATCTTGCGGATGCGTATTGACTATGGGTATGCTGGTGTGACGGGGTATGCTGATCCGACAGAGAACCGTTCAGCTGGATTGTTGCTAGATCTGAGTTTTCAGTCTCACAACAAATCCATCTTGAAAGACTCCCGCTAATACGTCCGTCTCGTAACATCCAGCGAGTTGGACCAATGAAATACCAGCAGGGTTTTTGGGGGGCGGGACATGTAGGAATGACGAGTGTCAGAAAGGCCTTGTCGGGGCCAATCAAAACATGGCTAAACTACAACAAACTTGGCTAAACGTCCCTCCTTTCCACGGACAGGCTGAACGGCAGCCATTGCAGATTAATCTGGCTTCTGCCAGTTTAGGTCCGAGGCTGCAGATCATTTTTTAACTTGTGATCAGAAAGTTTTAAAACACTAAAAACATTTTTTTTACTTTTCTTAAATTGGAAAGTCTGGTGCGTTTCTGTTAAACTCTTCAACAAATTTAATTTTAGCGTTAACTGTTCTTAGACTTAATTGTCTGATTATCAAATATATTCTGATCAGCTATTAAAAATCTGATCTCTGGTTTAACGTCATTTTTGTCACCATAGCTCAAAGGGACTCGTTTTGAACTCAAATTGTTCGAACCTTACTCTAAACTGTTCTATTTATTGTTTACCAAAGATTATGACTAATTTGTAAAGTATTTTTGTGCTGAAATACTTAAAAAGTAAGTTTTGTTTATTTCTGTGTCGCCCCCTGCTGGCTGGGACCAAGAACACAGGTTTGGTTTTACTTTCCGGACACAGAGGTTCATTTTTTCAAAGAACCTTATTCCGTTTCACCAAGTTCAGACTTCAGGTATTAAGAGGAGAGCTGACCAATCAGCAGGATTATGGTCCGCAGATAGAAGATGGTGATTTAAGGATAAAAACGATCAGAATGCGAAGAAGAACGTCAGGAAGAAAAGGCTGTTTAGAATGAGTCTGGCTCAGTAGGGGCTGGTTAAAGGGGCTTTCCTCTGCACAAACAACTGGGTGTGGAGAGAATCTGATTATTGCATCACACAAATATCCCAGCTAGAGGGACCCCACCCTGCAGCGTTGTTCCATTTTCAACAGCGTGTGCATCTGCTTAATGGAGTGCACTAAAACATAGATACTACATCCAGCTGAAGTCACGTTCCAGCTGCTGGAATCAAACATGAGGACATTTCTACCTGCAGCCCCTCCATCACCAACACCATGGGGCCAATTCTGGCCTTCTCTTGAAGGGACCCTCCTGCCCTCTGGAGTCCATCAGCTTTACTTCCTGCCTCCTTCTGCTCAGCCGTTACTTCAAACGTCGAAAACAGTCCAGTCTGCTTTCTTCATACGTTTTCTCGCTCCGTTTTTAATTCGCTCCTTTTGTTTCCTCATTCTTGCAACACTCCCAGGCCGCAGTCTGCATGGCAACACTCTCAGCGTGACACTTCCGTCACCCAGAGAGCGAAGAGGGAGGAAAGGAGCGCCGGAGCATGGACCTATCTCTCCCCGCTCACAGGCCACCCATAATTCATTAGCTCTCCTTCTCATCCTCTCCGGGTTTCCCCTCTCTGCAGTGTGAAAGCGGATATTTGCTGGAATGAAGCTGCTGACGGTCGTTTATTTTGCAGCTTTCAAATCTGACCCTTTTTTTTTCACAGCGAACCTCATTTAAAAAACGTTTTATTGAAAAGCGGGGAAGAGGGAACCAAGACGCATCCTTAACACCTCAGACTTGTCAGGAACCGTCTTCATTCTGACACATTTAAACAGATTTATACATTCCACCAAATGGAAAACAGAAAAAAAACAACCTTAAAGGAAGAAAGTAGATGTAGACGGAAACGAAAAGGATTTTCTGCACATTAGCCACTGGTGCAGCGCAGCTTTACTCTGACCTATTGGCGTGACCCGGGAGAGACAAGAAAAACTCACTCCAGCATCCCGCCTCTTTCCTTTCTTGCTTTTGGCTTCACTTCCAGCATCCATCACTCAGACACACAAAGAGATTATTCCCCTTTTTTCCCCTGATTTTCAGCAGGCAGAAGGCCAGGCTCCTGCTTTCTTCTCCATCCTCTCATAACTCCCATTTTCTCGCCCAGAAACAGACTCTTTATTTAGCTTACCCCCTACCTTTATGTCAAATTTACCTAAAGACCATTGCAGCGAGTGGCAGCAAATGAAATAAAAGGACAGGGAAGGAGGAATCCAACCATCCTAGCAGGAAGAAATCTGCACTTCTGTCTGTTAAGCCGAACGACATAAAGAGGGTTGGTTTGTCGCTGGGGGAAACACTCAGAGGTTCAGAGCCGCTTCGTGCAGTTCCTTTGAGAATCAGACTATAACGAAGTAAAGCACTAAAACACAGCCGGAGGGAGTGATTAGAGTGAACGCATGTGTGTTTACGTGTACAGCAGAGAGTGAGGAGAGTGAGGAGGGGGTTGTGGGGAGCGCCACGCTCCAGGCGGTGCATTATTAAACAGATTTGTCACTTTGGACCGGCGCCGTTTGGAGTGTGAGCGCGCACGTCTGCCGAACCTCGGGTGGAAGATCCAGGAAGGAAGGAGGAGACAAGAGAGATGGAAAAAAAACAACCCTGAAATTAAAATAATGTGGAGGAAAATAATGAAGGGGGGGGGGGGGCTTTATGCAGCAGAAATCAAATAAATAAATAATCACAGTTCAGAAAACAAACATGGGTGTTTGTTGGCCCCGCCCACTATGTTTGTGACGTCATTGAAAACAGGAAGGGGGGCAAAAAAACAACAACGAGACGCAGTAAATAATGAATACGCAAAAATAGACGAATGGAAAAACAAATATAGAGAAATAAAAAAAATTTACATGTTTGAATATTAAATTAGTAACATGGCTGGGGATGGAAGATAAAAAAAAACACTGCTGGGGATATTATTTACAAATAGGTAAAAAAAGACAAATTAAAGGAAATGAATCAATTAAATAATAAATGTTGAGATTTAAATGCAATAAGACATAAAAAAGTTTGAGCATCTATAAATTAATCGAAAGAAATCATTAAAAAATAAAAGAAATTAGAAATAAAACAGCAAGATTAATAGAATAAATGTTTTTATATGGCACTTTTATATGGTTTTTATATGGTTTTTATATGGTTTTTATATGGTTTTTATATTGTACTTTAAAATTTCAAGACAATAGTGTTATTATAATCCAGGAAAAGACCTTATTACCTTTGAACACTGCAAAAAACAATCTCGAAATAAGTAAAAAGTTCTTAAATTAAGTATATAAATAAGATAATTTGCCAATGGAATGATTGGTTTTACTCTTATAAAAAGATAATTAGACAAAATGCACTTGTTTTTTCTAATTTTAAATGTAAATTGTCTTGTTCCATTGGCAAAGTGTCTCACTTACCTCCTCAATTTAAGAAAATATGCAATTATTTTAAGAAAAAAATACTTATTTAGATGTCAATTTTTTGCAGTGTAACAAAAAATAAAAAATATGGATATTTTGATGGCAAAAATTAATCAAAGTAATAACAAGAAATGCCAACTTGCCTGAATATATAAAGAAAAATAACAAAAGTTCTTCTATAAGAAGAAGGAGAGTGAAAGAAACCTTTTTTTTTTTTTTTGGTACAACATAACCTTAGAGGCATTAATACTGATACTGGCACTTATATTTGTTACTTTATAAACCTACAATTAATTATTACTTTTTAACTTTAAGCTGGCCGTTAAACACAGTTTAGGCCTGAATTAAATCGCTCACTGTCCTCAGAACATGAGTAAGACCGGCGAACACAAACACCTCAGAAATCCTGCAGCTCCTGACAGAGAAAAAGGAAAGAAAGAAATAAAAAAAGCAGCTTCTTCATCTGCTGCGACAGACAGCAGCACTTGTTTTAGTCAAAAATAGCTTTAGAGAGAAAAAGTCCTCTACTGTGTGTGTGTGTTTGGAGGGGAGAGGGGGGGCTGTGATCTGGAAGCCTGCGGAGGCCAATCTGACTTTAGGAGCGAATCAAACCAGACGAAGGCTAGAAGAGGCAGCGGACACAGAACAAAGAGTCCGAGAAGAGAAGAGACACAGCCTGTGAACGCGGCTCTGCAGCGGACTGGGAATGAGAGAGCAAGGCGGCTGGAATATGGCTGCAACATTACTCCGGATCATTTCTACTATTTACACTTCAAACAAATCAGAGCGAATGAAGAGAGCCTCCGGGAAGCTGAAGGTTTGCAGAGATTTTTACTCTGTAGAATAAATGCTAGTTTGCCTCTAAACACTATTTTTTTTGCAAACTAACTCTCAGGTTTTCTCCAAACTTTCTCCCTTCTCCTCTGGGACCTCGTGTCCGGCTGCTTTCCCACCATCCAGCCTCAGATCAGTGATTATCTGTGATTCCAGAGAGGTGGCCCAGTCCCATCCGCCCTGTGATGGATCAAAGGCTGAGGAGTCCTGGACGGGATCAGAGCAAAACCAGTTACTGGACCAGTTCCAGCATCAACCGGATGAAGAGGGGCCTAAACAAACGCAACAAACCCCCCTGAAATAGCTCATCACGCGACCCCATCAGCGCCCTCCATCATGCCTCATGCTGTCTTCGTCTCATTGGACCGAGATAAAAATAACTGAGCAGCAAGTTTCCAAAACGTTTGTCGGTTTGGATCCGAGGCTACATTTCATTTTCCCAACATAAAACTAAACGTGAAGGAAAAAAAAAAGCTTTTTGACTAATTTATCCTCTGGGTGCTACTCTGAAGCTAAAACAGAGCCACACACTCAGACCATCAGAGGGGATTTAAAGATTCAGACGCAGCTCGTCCTAATTAGGCAGATGGATTTGCACCTCTCCTTCAGTCCGCTGGGATATAAAGCGACACATGATGCAGGCAGACAAACCCTTTAAGTGGATTAATTAAAACCAACACAGAGGGGTCAAAGGTCAGGCCCCCAGTTCCTTTGCACTGTCCTGTTTCGGTGGACTGGAGCTGCAGGACGGAGAGGGTGGATGCTTCAGACTAATTGGAGCCAAAGGTTTGTCTGATTTCCAGAGAATTTCTAATAAAAGAGAAACTCCGGCCTCCCGCGTGTGTGTGTGCGGGGGGGTAGGAGAACGGCGCTGCTGGTGGCGTGCACGGCGGCGTTCCTATTTACTCCCCTGCAGCCGACGGGAGGCAGGCAGCAGAGAAAACGCCTCTCTGATGCTCCAGCTCGTGCACGCGCACATATTTGTCACATTAACTCCAGATTGCATTGCAGTCAGATTCCAGAGAGCTGCAGTAATCGCCTGTTTGGGATCATTTCTGCCTCCTCTCTAAGTTTCATTTCTGCTGCAAAGCTGATTCAACTTTTGGAGAAACAGGGTTTGTCCTGAAAAAAACAACCAGCTAAGAGTAAAGGAGGCGAGCCTCATTTAAGAGACATCTCTCAGGTGTTGCTGAGCGTGACAATCCGGCGAGTTCTGCTCTTTATTAAAACGCCCCATGGTTGGACAGGGACAGCCGCTCCTGCATCTAATCTGAGAGGAAGGTTTAATAATGAAGCGAGGAGGTAAATACTCCTGCTTCCTTCCTTCCACATCAAATTTGGATTCATCCCTTCAGCTCGGCGCTGACCTTTCCACCTGTGGAGCAAACACAGCCGCCCAGAGGCCAGCTTCTGATTATTAATTAGTGATTATGTGGGTTAGAAGGAGCCAGGAGACCTGTCCCCGTTAGGTAAATGGAGCGAGGAGTTTATTTATGGGGTAGCTGTCCGTCTTATTTCTCAGCCTGAATGGTCATCAGCGCATCACTGATCCCCCTTCCTCATTTCCTGTGTTTGAGGATGATGATGGGGGTTGAAGGGGGGGAGATTAAAGAGAGGAAGTATTCAGATGAATTTGTGACAGTCCAGAGAGAAATGATTTATTTATGAAACGGATGAAATGTGAAATTCATAAGCTGAGGTTTAATGATGGCGGCAGGCGGCAGCTTTCAGTGATCTGCGGGTTTAATAGCTGTTTGACACACGCTTGACCTTTGACCTCAGGCTTTCCCCCTGCATGATTCCACAACCAAACACTGCAGAACATGTTCCGATGTTCTCTAACGGCGCGCTGCGGCGGGCAATCAGCCGTGGCCAAATGTTTCAGGATAAAATTAGGGGGGGGCGGACTTTTCTGGCAGCTCAAACATTTGGAGGGATGATATCAGCGTGGGGTGGGGGGGTGGGGTGAGGGGAGTGGGAGGGAACGAGCGCTGTTCCCACTTCTAGGCTGGAATGGGAGAAGTTTGGGAATGATGGAGGTGAATGAGATGGAGGAAGGAGAGCGGACCGTGCGTAATTACGCACCGCGGTCCGCAGCCTGCGCCCCGCGTCCCACCCTGCAGCGCCGCGCTCACAGCCCGGAGGAGGAGGCTGTGGTTCGGAGAGACGGGCCGGCCGCTTACCTTAACACGTTCCAGCTTTTCAGAGGGTCCAGGTCTGAAATTATAGAAACCATTTTCGGCTGGCTGGGGCTGGGCAGCACCGGGAGAGGGCGGGAGGAGGCTGCAGCGGGAAAAGGATCGAAAGAAAAAAGCGGCGCAAAGGCTGTAAACTCCGTCTGCGAATGACAGCAAACGCTGGGATGCGAGCTGTCCTGGTTGTTCAGAGGCTGATGAGCGCTGTCACAGCTCTCTCTCCTTCCCCTCTGCCTCCCTCCTTCTCTCTCTCTCCCTTTCTGTCTCTCTCCGCCCCCTCCTGATCCAAGCCTGAGCTCAGAGCTGCCTCTGCTCCGTCCTTCAGAGGCTGGCAGCTGCTGCAGGAAACGCAGCAGCTTTTTTTACTCCGTTTATCCAAAAGAAATAAGGGAACTAAATTTTTTCATTTCTAGGTTCCCATTTTAAATAATTTTCTGTGTTTCTGCTCCTTCATCTTCCCCAAAGCACTGCAGCTTACCTGCATATAAACAGAAAACCACAGCTGGATCCAAACAGCTTCCTCTAATAAGATGTTGTCATTGGAAACATGGAATCGATGCATGCAAACGTTAAATCATCTTATTTTCTAGTTTTTAGTATAAAATCAAAGTAAAAAAAAAAAAAAAAAGAAAAATCTGAAGTTTGCTTTTCTTTTTCTGTTTACCAACAGTGGCGGTTCTATGCCGACTGTCGCCATGGGCAACACCTCCTCTGTTTTAGTTCCCAACCACTGCAGGATAAATCATTCACGGTTTGATATAGTTATAAATATTATAGTTTTCATAACCGACTCAATCTAAATGGTTTCTATAAAAAAAAACTTTATTTTTTGTGTTTTTAACAAATAAAGTTAGTTTTATAACTTGACCTCATTCCAAACAAATCTCTGTTTAATGGAGCCTAGGCGGAAGTTCAACTGAATAAACTGATTACTGGCCTTCATCCACCTGCGACACAGCCAATCAGCTTTGAACCACGCCTCCACGAAAGCCAATAAGCATCCAAAGTTCCTCTGATCTGCAACTCATCTGCTACCTAGTGAGCAGGCAGTGGATGCGCTGTGACTTCAGTCAGATGACCCCGTTTCAACCCCCCTCCAGCATCGTAGCTAAAGCTTCATCAGAGTGTCATTCCTCCTGGACTCTTACTGCGTTCCCTGTCTCATCTTAACCACATTGAATCTGGTTATGTCAGAGGTTTCTTCCCAATGGGGAGTTTTTCCTCTCCACTGTCGCTCCATACTTGCTCATCATGGACAGTTTCTCTCAACCTGTGTTATCCAACTGGAGTTCCATCTTCCAGGTCCCTGAGTGAAGCTCTAGTATCAGCTCATGCAGTCCACTGGATCTCCCCATAAAGCTCAGCAGACCGTCTCTCTAACCAGCAGTCTACAGACTGACCAACTTCATCTATCTCCACTCCACCACCAGTTTCAGGCCTGGAGGGGAAACAGCCCTGTTCTTTGCTCCTGTTCATGCATATCTATCAAAATTCAGTGCTATGTTTCCTGCTGAGGTCTGAGCGCCAAAGGCAAAGTAATTGTATCAATACATTTCTTCTAATTGTGTTTTCTCTCCGTGTGAGTTTTTCAAACTGAAATGTAAAATTATTGGCGTATAAACAGTAATGATTTTTCCAATATTTTTGAAAGCAGAAAACATTTCAAAAGTGAAACTTTAAAGAAAAATCTACATAAATAACTTCTAATTGACTCAGATCACTGTTGTTCATAAAGGGCAAAGTGACGCGGTAGTAACTTCCTGTCCAAGCTGACCAATGGAAACGTGTCCACAGCCATCAGAGCAAGCCCCGCCCTTGACATGTAGAGGAAGTAAAAAGGGATTTGAAAAGGAAGTTATTGGTAAAATAAAACTCCCCCCCCAAAAAAATTAAATGAAAATAAAAGAATATTAAACATAAAATCTGAAAAGAAATTTGATAACAAATATAGCTATTTGTGTGTTTTGAGATATATAGATAAATATATAATATTTAGACATTTTATTAATAAATTGTTTGGTATTTGACTGTTTTTCATCATTAAATTGTTTAATGGAAAAATCCAATCACAAAAACATGTACACGTTGTTACTTGCTGAGCTTTATTCATTCATTGAGGAGAATAAAAAAAACTAAAGAAAATTAGATGTGTCTGTTTTTACGAATATTTGAATACATGATTTGTTTTCTCATTTCACAGCCAGCATCTGTGGCAAACTTAAAACAGTCCAGGTTCGTTTATACATCCCTGTTTTTATGCATGTGTACAGCTAACGTCCAATATAACCTTTTAAAATAACAATAAAGGTTTTAAAGCTTCACCATGGAGCAATAAGGATCTTTTTTTTTTAGGAATCCAAATATTTTAGATTTGGGGGATGATGAACCAATCATTCTGTGTCCACGGGAAGCTATAAACAGATGTTAGCATCTGCATTGTCATCTAGTAGTTAGTTATTTTGGTTTCATGTCAGGGTGACTTGATTTTAAAAGCAGATTCTTTAGAAGTTTGACTCTTAGGTCATTTAATGGACTTTATCTTCTTCTAATTAATATTATTGTTATTTCAAACAGCTGTTATGGGATGTATGCTGTGGTCCAAAAAGGAATGAAAAGCATGCAAGCAGAAATTAAATGGAATCTGTCTCTGATTACTGGAATGGGGCAGAGCGATGATAGCTGGACCTTTTGACACAATCAGATTTCTTAGTGAATCGGCCTCGTTTTTCCTGCATCCTCAGGGCTGTTTCCATGCAAATGATGCTTTTCTGCAGGTTTATGGCAGCTGGGACTTTTGCATTTGGATGCATTGATGGGTTATTCAGAGGTTAGCTTGCGTCGCAACATGCTTGTCATTTTGCAGGAATGGAAACGAGCATTGATCCTTTCCTAATCCAGCTAAATAAAAACACAGGCAGCCTTTTTCATGTTTACAATGATTTCTGTTCTTGTAGGTCTGACCAGTGGATGTGGATTTTTTATTTCAAGGATCAAATTAATAAAACAAAAAGATGTTGAAGATTCTTTCACAGAAGGGAACAATTTTAATCTAACAGAATAAATAGGATGTTTATGATGTTTTTATAGGAATGCATTTGGAGACCTAAAACAGTGAGACTATGAACTTTTTAAGTTTGGAATAAAGTATTTTTCTTCTTATTTTTCCGAATTTGAACAAAGGTCAGACTCCTGGTCTTCTGATTGGAGCATCTCCAAATCAACGCTTCACCTCAGTTTCATTGTACTTCCTCTTCCTCGTTGAACCAATTAATTTTTCCAAACTTGTTTCTACTTCTTCAACTAAAAATAACCGAAATGTGTCTCAATCGCCACGTTGGAGAGACGAGCAGCCCTGCAGAACATCCCTCCGTCTCTGCACAGCCCTGCCAGCGCTGACTTCCTGTCTGACACCACCACATCCTGTTGATAACTGACTCTTTTCCACCCTCCGTCTCTTCTCCCTCCTCTCCACGTGGCAGCAGATGCATCATCTCTGCAGTCGGGTGACAAGGCAACAGGCTAGACCCACCTCCCTCCTAGAGGGGGGTCAGATAATTGTCCTGGATAACAGTTCAGAGAGTCTGAAAGTCACGGTCGGATTGTCGGGAAACGGTTGCAGTTTAATTTTAGACACTTGAACCAAGACATACGGGATGTAAAATTTAAGCCGTAAAAAACACATTCCTGACACAAACAAATTGTCTCTGAGGTCATTTATGTTCCAGGGAGGAAGGGTCATGTGTGAACCAGCCGCTTGTGAGCCTAGCGTCGCCTTCCCTGAAGCTAAGACATAACAGTAATCCAATGCTACAGCCCAGGTCTCAGCATCTCAGCTTTAAATAGACCCGATTGGACATCTGCTTCACAGAAGAAGAGGAGGAGGTGCCGAAAAGATAGCTGAGAGCGCCTCTCACTCCTTCTCCTCTATCTCTCCTCCTGCGCTCATACAGGAATTAATGCCTGTGTAAACGTGAGCACACTCAGCTCTCATCTCTGCTGCTGTGATCTGCGCGTGATAATCACAATGGCAGGCCTGTCACTTCTGAACTGTAGGTGTTGCTGCACCCTTACATGTTAGCTATGCATATAAATGTCTCTGCAAGCAGGAATATGCAGGTGAGACCTCTAAAGGGGAGGCTTTATTTATAATATTTACAACTAAAGGTTCTTGTTCTCACCTTGCTGTTTGCGGATTTTCTTTCGGTTCTTTCCTTCTTGCTTCACTTTAAGGTTAAGATCTTAAAATTCCACCAGAAGCAGCAGAAATAGGAGCGATGTCTGACTGGGAGCTTAGCTGTTCAGTCCACATGTGGTTTGGTAAATGTGGAATACATGTGAAATGTTGGGCAACAATCGGGTTGCTTTCTCTACAACAGTTCAATTCAGTTCAGTTTATTTATATAGTGCCAATTCGCAACACATGTCATCTCAAGGCAGTTCACCAACAGTTTAAAATCTCCATAGAAACCCTGTTGACCTTCTTTCCTGTTTAGGTTAGGAACATGGATGCTGGTAGTCTCTCATCCTACTGATGAGCTCATAAACATGATCTGTAGGGCAGTTAGTCTTGATCAGCAACCTCCGAGTTACACTTTATGCAAGTGATGTTCTGCAAAGACGTGAACAGTTTACATCATGAGCTGCAGCAGTTT